>NC_142794.1:32814286-32829425 GCF_049724085.1 Artemia sp. Qi Xiang Cuo
TTCACCTACGAAATACTCGAAAACCTTAGCTCAGAAAAGCCTGAAATAGCAAACTACACATCCCAAATCATAATGTTCTGACAACGCATACCTATGAAAGTCTAAGAAATCAAGCTCAGAAAAGTCGAAAATAGCAAACTACACATCCCAAATCATAGGTTTCAGACACTACACACCTATGAAAGACTAAGAAATCCAACTCAGAAAAGCCCGAAATAGTAATTTACATATACCAAATCATAAGTTTCAGACAGCATTCACCTACGTAATACTAAGAAACCTTAGCTCAGAAAAGTTTGAAATAGCCAACTACTCATCCCAAACTCGAAGTTTCAGACAACAAACACCTATGAGTCACTAAGAATCCTAGCTCTGAAAAGTCCAAAAAGCAAAATACACCTCCCAAATCATAATTTTCTGAAAGTACACACATATGATAGGCTAAGAAATCTAGCTCAGAAAAGTCAAAAATAGCAAATTAACCATCCCAAATCATAGGTTTCAGTCAACACACACCTACGAATGGTTAAGAAATCCAGCTCAGAAAAGTAAAAAAAATAGCAACCCACACATCCCAAATCATAGGTTTCAGACACCACACACCTACGAAAGACTAAGAAATCCTGATATGAAAAGTCGGAAATAGCAAATTACATATCCCAAATCATAGGTTTCAGACAACACTCACCAATGAACGGCTAAGAAACCTAGCTCAGAAAAGTCAAAAATAGCAAACTAGTCATCCCAAACTATGGGTTTCAGACAACAAACACCTAGGAAAGGCTAAGAAATCCAGCTCATAAAAGTCAAAAGTAGCAATCCACCCATCCCAAATCATAGGTTTCAGACACCACACACCTACGAAAGACTAAGAAATCCAGCTCAGAAAAGTCAAAAATAGCAAACTACATATCTCAAATCATCGGTTTCAGTCAACAAACACCAACGAAAGACTAAGAAACCTAGCTCAGAAAAGTCAAAAATAGCAAACTACTCATCCCAAACTATTGGTTTCAGACAACATTCACCTACGAAATACTAGAAAACCTTAGCTCAGATAAGCCTGAAATAGCAAACTATACATCCCAAATCATAATTTTCAGACAGCATTCACCTATGAAAGGCTAAGAAATCCAGCTCAGAAAAGTCGAAAATAGCAAACTACACATCCCAAATCAGAGGTTTCAGACACCACACACCTATTAAAGACTAAGAAATCCAACACAGAAAAGTCAAAAATAGCAAACTACATATCCCAAATCATAAGTTTTACTCAACACACACCGACGAAAGGCTAAGAAACCTAGCTCATAAAAGCCTGAAATAGCAAACTAATCATCCCAAAATATTGGTTTCAGACAATATTCACCTAGGAAATACTAGGAAACCTTAGCTCAGAAAAGCCTGAAGTAGCAAACTACACATCCCAAATCATAGGTTTCAGACAACAAACATCAACGAAAGACAGGTGCTCGGGGAGAGCCTTTGAGGGTCTGTGGGTCCCTTGAGGGCCGGTGGTCCTTTGGGAGCCCGGGGGACCTTTGGGGACCGGGGGAGGGCCTTTGGGGCACATGGAGGGCCTTTGGGGGTCCGGGGGCACTGTGGGGGCCGGGGGGTAAATTGGGGCCGGGGGGTTGGCCTTGGGGGTTGTGGGTGGGCTTTTGGGGGCGCCGGTGGCCCTTTGGGAGCTTGGGGGCTTTGAGGACTGGGGGCTTCCTTCGGATTGGGGTAGGAGGATTGGAACCCATTGGGGTTGGGTTTGGGGGCGCCGGTGGCCCTTTGGGAGCTTGGGGGGCCTTTGAGTGTCTGGGGGGGCAGTTGGGGGCCTGGGGACATTTGGGGACCGGTGGCGGGCCTTTGGGAGCTTGGGGGGCCTTTGAGGACCGGGGGCTTCCTTCGGGGTTGGGGTAGGAGGATTGGAACCCTTTGGGGTTGGGTTAGAGGACCTCACAACACTGTTCAAATGAAACATGTGTATTATAACGACCACAGAGTTTCACCATTAAATTCTCTTCTAAAATCTCTTCAAAATCTTCTTTTAAAATGTCTCTATCTGTTTCGCCGAAATAGTTCCATAACCTGTCTAAAACGGTTTCGCCCAAATAATCCCTAAACGCAAATTCAGCGTGTTCCTTTGTTATTGGCATCCCTGCGCTAACGCATTTCAAATTAATAGGAAACCTTCTCGCGCGCTAAAACAATTCATCGCTAAGATGTTTCTTGCCTAATTGTTTTCATGGCGTTTGGTTATTAATATCCTTTGGAGTTCGACCAAAAGAGTTGTTTCCGTGGCAAAGACATTAATGACATGGATCTATTCCTGAAGCAGTACCTGTCAGACATTACTAAACTATGCCCGGAAACAATTTGATTAATGACTGACAGCAAAGTGAGAAAAAATACTGTTTTTCCATTCTCACTGACAGAAACCATGAAACATACATAAATTGCTGTTGACATCCATGAAAGTTAGAAAGTTCCTGTTTTTTCATTCTCACTGACAAAAACCATAAAACAGACAAAATTCCTGGTTTTTCAAGTGAGAAAATTCCTGTTTTTTTCATTCTCACTGACAAAAACCATAAACCACGTGGTTCTCGTGCTCATATATGGTGTTAAAAAAAGTTGTAGGTGGCAGCAGGGGTGAAGCGTCGCGCTGGTACCCCCTCCTCTACTTTAAATCATTTGGCGTTGAGGAGCGAGGCGAGGCGTTGAGGAGGGGACAGTCCCTTTCATGTACAGAATAATTTCTGTTCGTTTTAATTTCGCTCCCTACTTTCAGTTTAAAAAACTTGTTTTTTTTATTTAATTTTTGAACGTTTTTGAATAAATACAGGTTTTGATCTTGGCTCACCGTACATGAATAATTAAAACAAAATTTTCATATTAATTTGCTTTTATTTAATTAATGGCTTTCTCGAAACTTGTTTTATTTTATTTACGAACGTTTTTATTAGTAATAAATATACGTAACTTACGAATTAACTTACGTAACGAATTTCTATATCCATATATTTTTAATACGTTTTTTATGGGGTTCGCCCCCTAGTCAATACCTTGCTCTTTAAGCGAAAGTTCGAATTTTGTTCCAATTCTTTAAAAATGGCCGCTTAATCACAAAGGCCGTTAATTAGAATAAATAGCTCTTATGAAAGTACTAAGACATCTTTGGCTTAAAGAGCGAGGCATTGACTACGGGGTGAACCCAATCATATATGTAATATTTTCTGTTCGTTTAAAGTTTCAATGTTGCTGCTGTTGCAGTTGAAATACTTGTTTTTTTATATTAAATTTCTGATCTTTTTTTAAATAATGCTGGGAAGTCTGGCGTCCTTTTCATAGCAATGTCCCTTCCCCCATGAAAACTTCCTTAATGGAAAGATCCTCTCACATAACCCCCGACCAACCCCCCCCCTCCACTACCAGGAAAAATCTCCCCTGAAAACGTCTGTATACTTCCAAATAACCAATACTATATGTTAACATTGGGTAAAGTTCATAACTTTCAGCCCTCCCCCGGGAATTTCGGGGGATTAAGTCATCCTAAAAGACATACTTATAATATTTTTGAACATGCTGAACAAAATAGTCGTCTCAAAATTTTGATCAGGTGACTTTGGGCAAAAAAAGAGCGTGGGAGGGGGCCTAGTTGCCCTCCATTTTTTGGGTCACTTAAAAAGGGCACTAGAACTTTTAATTTCCATTCCATTGAGCCCTCTCACAATATTCTAGGACAACTGGGTCGATACGATCACCCCTGGGGAAAAAAAACAAAAAACAAACAACTACACACGCACCCGTGATCTTTCTTCTGGCAAAAAATGCAAAATTCCACATTTTTGCAGATAGGAGCTTGAAACCTCTACAGTAGGTTTCTCTAATACGCTGAATATGATGGTGTGATTTTCATTAAGGTTCTATAGCTTTTAGGGGGTCTTTCCTACTTTTTTCGAAAATCAGCCAAATTTTCTCAGGTACAATTAAACTTTTGATGGGTACAATTAAACTTAATGAAACTTATATATTTGAAATCAGCATTAAAATCCGATTCTTTTGATGTATTTATTTGTATCAAAATACCGTTTTCTAGAGTTTCGGTTACCATTGAGCCGGGTCGCTCCTTACTTACAGTTCGTTACCACGAACTGTTTGATCAGCCTGGAAATGTGTATAAAAAAGAATAATGCGTAAAAAGGCTGAAACAAAAACAGAAAGTATTTGACGCATTGAAAGTTTGAGAAAATACTGAACTTTTATGAATATAGACCTGGAAGTGGGTATAAGCAGACAATAAAATCACAAGCGTTTTCAGCGAAAATTGAAATAGGCAATAATAAGACATTATATAATTTGAATTTGAATAAAATTTAGTTAAAGTTTCTTGGGTAGTTAATCCAGCTAATTAAATTTGATTAAAAAATTTCTTTTTAATTTGATCTTACATCTAACTAAACTAAAGTTAATTTAAATTTGTGTTTAAGCTAATTAAGTCAATTAAATTGTAAGTAAAAATTAAAAAAATAAGCACTAAAATCTCACTTACGAGTGTCAGTGGCTTCAAGTGTCATTGGTTTCAGTGACAGTGAGATCAATGCAACATTGTCATCGGGGTTGCTGGTTTTGGAAGGTTGCGGGATGGTTTCAGCTGTCATCCGCAATGGCACTGTCTTCAACGATAAAAGGGCATCGGGGTTGCTTTATTTTATAGTTTAAAATAAAAAAGAATTTTAAGGCTAAAGAGTTAAAAAGCACCTAAATACATTGCAAAAATTAGTCTCAAAAACGAATTTTTTTTCACAGTTACCATGTAATCTTATACAGGTAAACAAGTTCCCTAGACATTGCAATTTATGATCACAAAGGAAATAAATACTAGTCATTTTTTTCAGTCTTTTTTATTTTTGTAGGTGTCAAACCTTCAAAATGAGTAAACAGTTAGATTTTCTGCAAATTTTTGACAAAGAAATTTTGTTTCAAGGACATTCCAAAATGGGGAAAAGTCCCTAGTCTCCAATTTTACTATGCTTTCACACTGGCTACTTAAAAACCAGTTGAATTGTGTTATGCTTAGAACTTTGGCATTTGAAATGTATGAATAAGGTTAGGTCTATTTATATGACAGAAATCAGGTAGGAAAAATTAAATATAGTATCAAAGTCTCCATTCAGTATTTTTACCAAGTGCAATAATTACAGCTGTAATAATTGGGTCTGAACCACTCCCTCCTCCCATAACATGGCCAGATATTGTCCTAGGCCTTACAAAAAAGTTTGTTGATTTGTGGGTTTCTCTGTCTTTTGCTTATTTTTCATAAACAGTTGGTTTATACTGCCAATTATATATGTATATATATATATTTATATATATATATATATATATATATATATATATATATATATATATATATATATATATATATATATATATATATATATATATATATATATATATATATATATATATATATATATATATATATGTATATATATGGTTCTAGGCGTTTACTTCCCCCCCCCGGAAAATGCCCCCCGCGGAAAATACCCCCCCCCCCGTGGAAATTAAGGCTTTCCCAATTTGAGAATTTTATTTGACTTTTATTTTTTTATTTCTGTAGGGGGGGGACGAATTTTGGTACATGTGTATTATGTGCCACTCACTCAAGTTTACGCTGTGTAAAATTCGAGAACCCACCAGTTTTTTGTTACTTTAGAAATAAATTTAGGCTATAGATTTGCATATTAGGGGGGGGAGGGTAAAGAATAGCGGGTCTGCATGCAAAATTTGTTTGGTACAATTATTCTGCATATTAGATAGATAGATAGAGAAGTGTATTTTAAAGCCAAATATGCGGTCATGAACATAATAAAATAACATAAATGAAAGATACAAATAACATAAACTCTGATCAGCGATCATCACAAAACATTTAAGGGTTCACGCCTGTCCAAATCAACTTGCCATCTCTCCCATGTTAAGTTTTTTTTAAGTTTGCTATTGATAAATATTTGAAGGATTTTGTCGGTCTTTTCGTTGTTTTTTAAAAGAGAAGGAGATGAATATTCTAAATGGAAAAAAAGCTAAAGCCGACACTTATTTTCGCTGAAATTTTAGATAAAGCCCAAAACCTATTTTAGATTTGCTTTATAGATTGCTGCGGTTAATATTCCTATAAATAGAACCGAAAAATAGAGCAAAATCAATTCTTTAAAATAAATGGGAATTTTATTACACAATAAGTGATGAATGAACATAGTCCCTTTGAATATTTGGCATACCTGCTCACGTATTTGGAGAACAAGCCACAAAGAGTCTCTTATCTGTCAAATTAAAGCAGATCTTGCCACGTAAACTGAGGCAAGGGGTTTTCCACTTGGCGGCGGGTAAATGTGGCATCGCTGCCAACGAGCAAGTTCAAAGATATTCGATAATTTTATATTTATAAAATTTACATTTAAATCTATTTTAATGATTCAATTTTTTTTATTGACACTAATTGTTATCTATAAAGTTATCTTGCTGTAACTTAATTGCTTCACCTCCTTGTCTGTCTTTGCTATAGTATACAAGATTTTTGAATTTCATATCATGACGTCAAACTCATTCAGTGAATAATTAAGCGATATTCGGGCTCATTTCAGCAATAAGCAGGTACTGATCCCTGAGGGGAAATCTGAGCTAAATTTAAGGGTACCAAACAAGCACAGTTGGCGGGCTTGTCTAGCCTAGTTGGAAATCTCTTAAATTTGAAAGAAATAAAAAGTACTAATTAATTTAACAATTAACCTGTTTTCAGTTTTGTTTTCAGGATTCTTATTATAACCGCCATCTTTTGAATCATCAGTCTAAAATCACCAGTAAAGTTGTTAATGTAATTGGATTAGAAAATGGATAGCACTCAAGAGACTTTGTTAGGAATTAATTGTTATTCGTACAGCCAACATACTAAAGAAAAATAGATAAGAATAAGGGAATTTGTCAATTTTTTGCAGGACTGTTAAATAGTTCTTACCAGAAGTAAATCTCATAAATTTAAAAAAGATGACGTTGTAAAATGAAATGTTTAATATTGTTTAGGCATGGGAAAGTCAATAAAGAAAGATTTTAAAGGAAGTCGTTTTTCAACTTTCTTTTAAAGCCAAGGCTCAAATAAATTCTGGCAATAATGTATCCGAATATTGTGAAAATATAATACTTTAGTAACAAAATTATGGAAACTACAATATGGAATTTTGTATAGTAGACTGCCCAGAACGCATTATATTAAATACCTAACCAAAATACAAAGTCTATATATTAAGTATTTAATTAAATAATAGCTACAACATAGTTTATTTCAGTGAACGTAAGCTAATTGTCTCCAAATAGAGAATGGTAAACTGGTTTTTCGAGATTCAACTGAGTAAGCTTCTCGAGTGTGCATTGGCTAATACGAGTTGTGTTTCCACCAGTTTTATCGCAAAATCTTTAGGGAATTGTTTTCTGAATGGTTTCCATAATGAGATCAAATGTTTTCAGTTACAAGAAATAAGAACTCCGAATTCTCGACAAATTGTGGTTGCCTTGAAAACTTTGATTGAACTTTTCCACTCAATTCTATGTGCTAGATCCTGTAATAAAGCCACATTAGCTGTACACGATATTTGCTTTCGGTATTTCAGTAATTTTAGAGCTACGTTTTTGGCTAATTTTCCTCGTCTAATCGGTGAAAAGAAGTTTAATTGTTCGTTAATACTCTGTTATAATACAGATAAATAAAACAAGTTCTTCAAACTCAAAGCAAACGGATGTTTCCATGAAAGTCGTGATTGATATTTCAAAACTCCTAAAAGATGAAACCATGTTAGCCAACTGCGCCCAATCCCATAGTCATCGCAGTGGCATTTAATTAGTAGTGAGCGATGGGTCTCCCCTGCTTTAATTGTTTTTTTTTCTTTTAATCTTGCTCTTTCGTATGGAAGGCGGTCTTAGATTTACAGAGTTTTATTTCCTATTGAATATTGGAAATCCTAATGCCGTTTATGAGGATTGGATATGACTGGGTGGTAGCCAGACTTCTCAACGGTGCCATCTATTCAATTACTTGTGCCGCAATTGGCTGAAAATTTCAAAGTTCGAGGAAGCATCAAACTTCGGTGAAACTGACGTTTCTTTTAAAGTTAGATGTAATTTTTAGTCTTTCCGGACTTGAATTAATAGAAAACAACGTTTTAATTATATATTTTTTCAATTATGCATGGTATTATAATAATACCACAAAAGGTATTTTTACCCCTTCTCATCTCACCTAGGATGGAAATGGGTTACCAAGTGATGGAACTCTAATTTCAATTCTAACATCATTTTTGGTCTCTCCAGACTTGAATTAACAGGAAATGACCTTTCAATCTGCCGAATATCGTACAAATTAACAAATTTTAATCCCCCTGTGACCTAGCTTGGGTGGAAATGGGGAAATAGTAATGGGGGTGATGAAATTTTCTAACTGTGTCATTTCATCTGCCCAAACTTTGACTAACAGGAAACAATCCAGAAAATATTGCATAAATTTAATTTCAAGACCCCCACCCCCACCTTTCTCTCTATTTCCTGAAAAAGTGGTATTTCTTTACGGGCAATTTTGGATGTGTTCTTAAGCGAATGTGTTTGAACATTTTGATGCCAAACACATTTCTGTTGCTCAAATGCCGGGTCAAAACCGTACCTTTAATGAACTATTGTAAAAATAATGTTTTTCTTGGGCCGTAGATGCATCTTATTTCCGATAGTCCCAGTTCAAATGGTCAGATAGTTTTACCAGCATCTTATTTGTGATATGGTCTGTTCGTTTTAAGATTGACTTGATTGTTTCTTTTAATGTCACGTCCTTCTGATTTATATTTATTCATTTTGATGTTTTCAAGTTTAATTTTTTTACTCAGTTTTAATTTATTTTCGTTGAATTTCATTATTTACTTCAAAGTAATTTCTTCGAGTTTTTTTTTTTTTTTTTTTTATACAAATTATTAAAAAAAAACAACTTAAAAACAATAGGGAAATTTTTTCCAACAAAGTGCAATTTAAATCGGTGAATATTTCGGCCCTATGTCCAAGGGCCGTCTTCAGCACAACATTAAAGAAAAAATATATATATAAACAAACTTACATTAAAATACGAAGTTTAAAACTAAAAATGCTTTTAAAAAACGCTTTTAAAAAACCTTCCATTAGAAAACCTTCATTTTAAAAAACCAATCCATTGTCCTCAATTTGCTTCATGATTGCGTTCAATTTAAGTTGTCGTCTGGTTATATGCATTATATTGACTTTTGCAGCGAAACATTATTGTCCTTTTAACTCAAATTCAATTAAAGATGCAAAACGTTTACCGACATCTCATCCCACTCAACCGTTAGTCGACAATCTTTTGCAATTTCCACTGCTATATTGGGAACTCTCGTCTTCATATCATTATTGTCAACTCGTTCAAGTTGTAATAGTGTAAAACCACTCATTTTTAATAATAGAAGGTTTTTCGAACTTTAATTAATGTAATTTAGTCAAATTTATGTTTGGAACTGCGATATCAACTACTTGTCAAGCAATTTGTATCCATACTCAAGACCAAAGAAATCTGTTATGTAAAAGTTCAGCTACTTACTCTCTTTGAAAGGTGTAGAGCTGCTATAGAAGTATTACCTATATGAAAGGGGATACTTACTCTCTTTGAAAAGGTGTAGAGCTTTATTCAACTTGATACGCTTCGGCGGTTTCTATACGTCTCTGCAAAGTATAATAGAGGCTGACTAAGCTAAAGGTTATTCATCCTCAGGAGTGCCCTATATAATAAACTGGATAGATTTCATTCTGTTTGATGCGCCTTAATGGTTCCTATATGTCTCTGCAAATTATAATAGAGGCTGACCTAGATAAAGATCATTAAACCGCAAGAGAGCCCTAGGGAATAGCCTTGATAAAGTTCATTCATCTTGATAAGCTTCAGTGGTTCCTATACGTCTCTGCAAAGCATAATAGAGGCTGAACTAGATAAAGATCGTTCAACCTCAAGAGTGCAGTAGGGAATAGCCTTGATAAAGTTCATTCAACTTGATACGCTTCAGTGGTTCCTATAGGGCCGGTAGAAATTGAAAATAGATATCTACTGGCGATCTCTTGCCATAGCTCCTTTTCCATGACCATAGTTGTGATTTTGAGACTTCATAGGGTTTCAATGTAGCAGCTCTTTACTTTTAGTTGAAAAATAAACTTTGTGGAAAAGAAAAAGTTTAAATCTCCAAAGAAAATGATGAATCTCCGACTTTTTAATAAACATTCTAAGCGTTTGACGTACTAGCATACCCTAAAAATAATGGAAATGTAACAAAGTAATGCATAAAATATTTTTATTGAAATAATAAAATGTAGAATATTAGCATAATGATAAGTTACATATTTTATAATACATTATCAATGGCATTGTGCAACTTTGGACATTTCGAATCTGCTTCATAAAATAATTCATCGTGTTCTCTCTTGATAGTGCCCCTTGTAGAGATACACATGTTCTCTATGTATCTTCTCTGGGTCTTTCTTTTCTATCATATCGAACCTCCTTTTGTGAGACCTTCCTTGTGCTCCTGATATTCCATGAAATGGAGAGGTTGTCCTTTGCTTGTATTGTTTCCTGTGATATTGGTCACTCTTCCACTGCAGAAACTGATGAGGATGCTCTTTTTTTCTATTTCAAGGAAGATTCTTCTTCTCATTTCTTGCAAATTGTCCATCTCTATTTCATTTTCCATGATTTCTAAATTTACTGCATTACTCTCATATGAATTACTGAAGTCATCATAGTGGCCATTACAAATCGTACAGTCACAATAAAAAGATATTTCTAACTCAAAATACTGAATCATGTTAAAATCCACTATTTTCTTGATCAATGTAGCTCTAGTTCTCAAATGGTACAGCCGCGCACAAACCCAAATTAATACACCCAAGAAAAGTATAGGAGAAAAGCCAAAAGTAAAAAAGGGAAATTAGAAAAGAAACCCAAATTAAGACACACAAAAAAATAAATTGTCGTCGATCTATTCTTACGCAAAAATTCCCCCAGGGCTGGTGAACCATGATATGGCTAGTACTTACTTTACTTTACTTTCGGCGGGAACCAGACGATGAACTGTCCTGCCCAGCACCAAAGGATCTTGGGATGACTTCTGACGACCACTTGGACCTGTCGGCTGCAGCTTCTCCGGCGATCCAGTATTTGTCCCGTCTCCGACCGTGTCTCCTGAATCCTCCCCACGGTTCTAGGTCCTCCTTGAATGTTTGCTAAAGGTTCTTCTTTTGTCCTCCTGGTTTACGTTTCCAGGAGGGGCCTGGTTCGCAGACAAGGACGTCTTGACATATCGTGCCTTTAGGACTGCGCAATGTGTGGCCGAGGAGCTTCAGGCGACGTCTTTTAATGATAAGCGATAGCTCTTCTGATTGGCCACAGCGACTCCTTACTTCACTATTGGAAATCCTGTCCCATCTCTTAATGCAGAAGATGTTACGAAGGCAGCGGTGGTCAAACACATCCAAAGTTCTCGCATCTTCAGTCTTGATCGGCCATGTCTCGCAAGCATACAGTAGTACTGCTCGAACAGTTGCACCATAGATTCTGACTTTTGTTCTGGTTGAGATCTCTCGTCTGGTCCATAATGCTTTTTTCAGACTAGTAAACACTCCCCAGGCTTTTGCTAGTAGGCGTAGAATAGCGTTTGACTTTGGCCCCAGCAGCGGCAAGTAAACTTGCCATACTCAAAGCTTGGCCAAAAATAACGGTTATTATTTGTGAGGCTGAAATCAACATCCAATCGTAAATGCTCATAGACGAGTTCGCGTCGCCCCCATCACTTGGAAATAAAAAAGTTTAACAGAGAAACAGCTTTTAGTCTCAAATCTTTCTTCTAAACAAGGACTTCTTTTCATTCAGGACCCCATTTATGATGCCTAGTTTCCTGGTAACCCCATATAAATGTGAAACAAAAGATTACTATATAATTTTAACAGTATTAGAATTAAATAAAAAAAACATACAAAACAATATAACTAAAAATTGCGACAATTGTATTTTATCAATATTGGTGGTAGTTTTATTTGTTTTTAGTTTATTTTTAGTTTTAATCCTTCCTCTTTTGTGCTGAAGACGCCTCGTTTCCATACACGAGAAATATCCGCGTCGTTTTAGTTTTTATATTTTCCCTCTACTGGCCGTAGTTTCGTTTTTTGTTTTCTCTCTTTGTTGTTCTTTGTCATGGCTGGCGGCTTAAAATACAAAATTCCACATCTTCGCAGATAGGAGTTTGAAATTTCTTCAAAGGGTTCTCTGATACGCTGAATCTGATGGTGTGATTATCATTAAGATTCTATGACTTTTAGGGGATGTTTCCTCTTATTTCGAAAAAAAGGAAAATTTTCGAAGGCTCGTAAGTTTTGATGGGTAAGACTAAACTTGATGAAACTTATATATTTAAAATAAGTATAAAAATCCGAATCTTTTGATGCATAAAAAGGATGATTTTTATGACTTATATTCATTTTCTTCAAACATTTTTTTAGCTGCGAAAAAATACCTCCAGTAATGCCGAAATGAAGATTATAAATCTACGGTAGTGTGTTAGAAAGAGATAGAGATTTAGAAAGAGGTACGGATCACTGCAGACTGAGTGTCAGAGCGTCCAAACACAAATAGAGACGAGCCTTCCCACGTACTCGCCACCTATGGTCCATAACTAAGTGTTTGAAGTCTCAGACGACAAAATTATACGATTTTTTTTCAACAGTTCGTGGTAACAAACTGTAAGTAAGGAACGACCCGGCTCAATAGTAACCGAAACTCTAAAAAACGGAATATTGATACCAATAGGTATATCAAAGGAATTGGATTTTTGTGCTGATTTTAAATATATAAGCTTTATTAAGTTTAGTAGTAACAATTAAAGGTTACAAGCCTGAGAAAATTTGCCTGATTTTCGAAAAAAGATAGAAAGACCCCCTAAAATTCATACAATCTTAACGAAAATCACACCATCAGATTCAGTGTATTAGAGAACCTAAGTGTAGAGTTTTCGAGCTCCTACCTGCAAAAATTTGGAATTTTGTACTTTTTGCCAGAAGAAAGATCACGGATGCGTGTTTATTTGTTTTTTCTTGTTTTATTTTACTCAGGGGTAATCATATCGATCTAGTGGGCCTAGAACATTGGGAGAGTTCTCATTCTAACGGACATAAAAAGTTCTAGTGCACTTTTTAATTGACCAAAAAAATTGGAGGGAAACTAAGCCCCCTCCCGCGCCACTTTTTTTCGCAAAATCGTACGATCGAAATTTTGATATTGCTATTTTGTTCAGCATAGTTGAAAGGCCTAATAACTATGTTTTTGGAGATAACTTGACCCCCCACAGTCCCTGAGGTAAGGTCCTTAAGTTATAAAATTAGCCCATTGTTTACGTATAATATTTGTATAGTATTAATATTTTGGGAAGTATGCATACATTTTTGGGTGGGGAGGGGAGGACGAATTTTTTCCTGAGGGGAAGTTGCGCTGGGAGAATTTTCTATGCAGAAGGAATTTTCCAGAGAATGAAATTTTCAGAGGAAATTTGCCAGAATTCCTATACGAGATTTCTTTATGTCTTACTTTCTCTTTACTGACTCAATTTTACGCTTGGAGGTGTTAAGCATAATTTTTCCCAGGGTAAATTTTCACAAGGATTGAATTGTTTAGAGAATATTTTCGTGGGGAGGGTGATTTTTTCCGGGGAGGTGGAGCCATATTTCCTGGTATTATTTAAAAAACGATCAGAAATAAAAAAAAAAGTTTTTCAACTGAAAGTAAGGAGCAACATCAAAAATTAAAATGAACAGAAATTATTACGTATTTGAGTGCTATTACCCCTCCTCAACACCTCACACATACGCTAAAATTTGAATTTTGTCCCAATTCTTTAAGAGCGACTCCTGAAACACAACAGTAGTTTAATTAGAAGAATAAGAAGCTCTTTTCAAAGTACTAAAAAACTTTAGCGGAAGGATCAAGGCGTTGAGGAGTGGCAATACCCATCATATACGTAATAATTTCTGTTCGTTTTAATTTTTAATGTTGCTCCTTACTTTCAGTTGAAAAAACTTGTTTTCTTTTATAAACAAACATAAATCAGCGATACCCTAACTTATATTAATATTTGTGAATTTTTGTATTAGAGAAATCAAAATTATTAAATGGTAATTAAATATTGTAATAAATTGGACGTAATCAAAAACTGTTATTCTGTTGCATTTATACGATTTTCTCATATATGTTTTCACTGAGGATAGAAATTATAAATGCTTGAATAAAGTTTCAATGTCGCTCTTTACTTAATTTAGAATTTTGTTTGAATTGATAACTGTTTTCAAAAATATATTGAAAAATAAATTTCTCGGACATTTTTACACAAGGGATAGACGACCTCCCATTACTAAATTTTTTTTGAATATGCCAGTTGCTTACCTAAAAGCTGAAATATTGCAACTTTAATATTTCCATTGTTCTACTAGCAGAGGTCATAATTATGATTTGACAAGAAATCATAAATGTTTGTTTAAAGTTTCAATTTACTCTACTTCTTTAAGATTTTTTTTTATTAATAACTGTTAATAACAGTTTTCTAAGCTGCATTAAGGTGGGAGGGATCACGTTTGAGAAGAAATCCATTCGCTTTCAGGTCTAATAAAATTGTGGAATTACAATTTAAATATTGTAAATGCTAAAAGTATCCAAGGTTTCTATAACATTCCCTACCCCTCCTGGCTTGAAAAACTAAAGTTACCCTCACTGACTTGTTGCCAAAAGAGAGGGGATGTTATTATGACATTCAAGCTGCTCAGCCATAAATAACTTATCCCAAATGTTTCTTAACCAGATCTCTCTTCAAGGACAAGAGGACATGATCAAAAACTTTTCAAAAAGCATGCCAACTCGAGGTTACGTAGCAAATTCTTTTCTAATCAAGTGGTGAATCTATGGACCTTGTTAGACCAGGAAACAGTCTCTTCTGCCAGTATTGAGTAATTCAAATCATCAGTTTACAAGGAGTGGTGCAACAAGCCCTGGTGATTATTTTGAGACTCACCT
>NC_142794.1:32829925-32876214 GCF_049724085.1 Artemia sp. Qi Xiang Cuo
TGTAGGATGCTACTAGATCTAGTAAATTTAGAGGATCTTGTAAATTTCAGCCTTGGCAACGTGGTACAATTGTACCGTTTTTGATTCAATTTCGAAACCCAGGTACAAGGCTGCCACCGTCAGTAGAATTCTAGTAGATCTAGTAAAAAAAACAATAATCTAGTAAATTTCCCGAAATCTAGTAAAAAGTCATGATTTGTAGTTAACAAAACTTTTGTTATTTTCCATGAATTCAGGGAAAAAATTAGGGTCCATTCATTACAAAATCTGATTTCGATTACGTTAGATATTATGGCTTCTATTGCTCTCCTTTTTGCGATTTCGCGTCAACCCTAGCTCTTAAAAATCTATACTTTTCTCTCGGCTTTTTCTTGATACTCGCCTTAAAAGGCAAACTATTTAAAATCAGGGCTGGTGTGCCGGCTTAATTTGTTTTCAGAAAAATTTCCCAGACTCTCTTAGCAGCTGCCACGTTTTTTAGTTAGCCTTGTCCCTTTTTAAAGACGCTACTGGCAACGAACTTTTTTCATACTTGCCCAAGTTTTTTCTGACTCTGTAGCTTGCCCCATTCAAGTGCCGGAGCAGAGAGAAAGTTGTTGATTTAGTTGGTCATCAAAACTAAAAACCGGAATAGGCTAAATGTCTCGATTGTTTGGTCCCTGATGAAAACAAAGCAACTTGTTCTCAGGTCGTCAAGTGGAGTACATAACTGGGTGATCCCCAGGAATTTGACTCGGGCTATCAAGAAATGGAAATAAGTAGATTCCCTAAGTCAGAATTTGACACTAGTGGATACTTTAAATTCGGATGAGGCCGAGGACGATTAAAGCCTTTTAAGTGCGACTTTTTTTTTAATTGTGACTACATATTTTTCTTCTTACTTTTCAATTTGTATGATTTGCCTGACCTGAAGAATATTGACACAATTATATTTTTTTTTAAACTAATTATTGTATGCTATATAAGTTTTATTTTTCTTGGCAGCCCTAGTCCAAATTGAGGTGCACTTTTTAATTTATGTATTTTTACAACTAAACCGGCAGCCGATTACGTCAGTTCCGTTTTGAAGTGACAGAGATTGTATTGGTTTTTGATTCCCTTGAATACGAACGAGAGAGAATCCAGAAAAAAACAGTTCAGAAAAAATCCTAAATTAATTGCTTTAAAATCTGCCAGAAATCTTTGTAAGCAGCTTATCCCTTATTTAAAAACCTGCCCAATTAGTGTTTGAAAAGTGGCAAATTTCCTCTTAAAAATGCAAAATTGAAGGGTTTAGATTTCAAACCTAAAAACGGAAACTGGATGACAAATTTCAAAAGCCGTCACTTTCAAACACACTTCAGATTCTAAGCACTCCATCACCTGAATTGCTTCATGAATATGAGTTGTAGCTGTTTTTCTTGGTTGATTGTTTTTTAATTTTTCAATATATCTAAATTTTATGATCTGAAGACCATTGATAAATTTAAAGCCAAGCTTCACCAGCAGGACTTACAGAATCAAAGATTCCAGACTATTGTTTGACGTCTTGGATAAACCGCATCTGGAATATGAAGCCTATCCAGTAGTAGACTACATCCAAATAATAAAAAAAAGGATTTTTGAACTTATAGGTTTCCAGAATTTTCAATCATACTACGAAAACAAAAGAAAAGAGGAAAAGAAGAAAAAAGGAAATAAGATTTTTCAAATCCTATTGATTATCCTCATATAATAAAAATTGATACTTGATGGTTCGCGTGCGGCAGTAACCGCACGCGCCGAAATTTTTTTGGAGCATTTAGTAAACACAGATGCGATTTAGTAAATTTTTCCTTTCAGATTTAGTAAATTCTTCCAGACTAGGGTGGTAACCCTGTCCAGGTACAATACGGTATATTTGAAAATTTTTGGTTCAATACAAACTTTAACGTCCTTCACACCTCGTGAACGACGCTATTAGCGAAGTTGGTTTCGAAGATCTGTCCAAAATCATCAAGAAGCAGAAATTCTCGATAATATTTGATGAAATCACAGACTTGACTAACAAAAAGAACCTGGTTATAGTTGTTTGCCATCTTGATCTGAATGGTTCTGATCAAGGAGACAGTTTTTCTGCAAGAAACTCCTTGTTATGACTTATGGAAGTTCAGCAATGTACAGCCTAAAATATTTACCGGGCCATAACTAAGCTACTTTTTTTTAAGAAACTGGAGCTCCAAAGGCAAACATAATAGGATATGCCGCAGACAATGTATCGGTTAGGATGGGGGAGCAAGGTGGTGTTTAGGCAAAGCTGTCAGAAGACTTTCCAAGTCTATTTGTACTTGGTTGTTCATGCCATTCAATTCAACTTTGTGCTAGTGCTTCGGCAAAAAATTGCCAAAATAAATTGAAGATTTTTGTCAGGATGTATACGGTTATATTTGTTACATCCCAAAACGGGCCAGTCAAACTTTAGAATTGCAAAAGTAAATGGAATTGGAAGAGCATCGAATTTTGAGACATATAGTAAGTCGAGGGTTATCTGGACAAGCCGTTGTAGCTCGGTATTTGGAGCAATAGGATTGCTTGACTTTATTCTTCCGTGTGAAAAGACTTGAAGAAGCCAAAAAGCCGGGGAAGGCCACTGCCATACTAAAAAAAACTGCTGTCAGAGGTTTTCAAGGCTTACTTTGCCTTCCTGGTCTATATTTTGAAGTGTATCGAAGACCTAAACAAGCAATTTCATTCAGAAGACACCTAGATTCATCTTGTCTATAATCGTTTTTCTGAAGTGTACAAGACAATAGCATCCCACTTTTTCTCTATCTGCTGCAGTTGAGTTTAAAATGAGTTTAGGAAATTTTTGGCCATGCTCTGTGATTACATGAGAAAACTTTTTTTCAACTTCAGGTATTCATGAGTAAGAAACTTCGATAGGCTTCATCCAGGCTTTGCTATGGGTGTAGAATAAAATCAGCCAAACCTGACACCGCTTCTGGCTCAGTTTCTGAATTTACTGATTGACAATGATCTGGAAGATATCTTCCAAGAGCGGGAGAGATTACCGTTTCGCTCTGAGCTTGGTACTTTGATTGACTCAGATCCAGCCGGCAAAAACATATTAATGGGTCAAAGTGGTTTCCTCTGCTCGGGTGTTTCACTTTAAGCCTATTGTTCTCCCACACGCTTCCGCTGCTGCTGAGTGAACTTTCTCAGCTGTCTATCAGAACAAAATCAGCATTAGAAATCGTCTCGGTTTCATCACCTTGAACGGGCTTCTCAGTGGAAAAAGGTTTGTCTCAAAGAATTGAAAACCACCCTTGAAAACGGTTTTGTATCCCAAGTGGAATAACTGTAGAGAGGGATATGAAGAAGTTGGGCTACAAGAAGAAACAGCAGAAAAAATGACCAATTAGCACAAATATTCTCTTTTTTAATGTTACAGTTTTATTACCATTGTACGTTTCAATCTGATTTCTTGTGCAATATAGTCGAAATTCTTCTGTTAAGTTAATTTTGTTCTGATTAGTAGAATAGACCAAGAACTTATGTAGGATGACCAGTGAATTATGTGGTCAACGCGTAACTCGCCGGTGGGTAGCCTAGTCCGTGGACCCATGGAAATCTATGGTGTTAGTCACTTTCATGACGTGATTGCTGATATGTTTTGTTTGTAGCTTCTGGTGCTCGTTAATTATCCTATAGGTGGATTATAAGTTGTTGACACTACGTTATTGGGCTTCTTACCTTATCCATAATTCGCCTTAATGCTCAAAATTTTTAAAGAAAGGATTAACCCTGACAATCAAACTCGGGAGTAGAATGGACCCTATAACTCCCACGAGGAGTCCATATATGAGCATAGAGTCCCTAGGGAGAACACCTGTGATGTCAGTCCCACGCCTACACCATATATGGGCATGGAATCCGTAGGGAGAACACGTTTCCGAGAACTTGAGAATTGTCTCCGGGCGAAGTTTAATGTCCGACAGGTGATGTCAAGGTTGATTGATTGTCACGAAAGGGAATTAATTTGTTGTTTCTAAGGGGAATTATTGATTCAAGAAAGGGGAATTAATTTGTTGTTTCTAAGGGGAATTATTGATTCACGAAGGGGGAATTAATTTGTTGTTTCTAAGGGGAATTATTGATTCAAGAAAGGGGAATTAATTTGTTGTTTCTAAGGGGAAGGTGGGAAAGAGATATATTGATCTAGGACTCGAGAGAGAAAATGGATTTCCGAGAAATTGATTGCGTAACCTAACCTAACCTCATGAGCACGTGACGGGACTCCATATGTGGGCATAGAATCCCTCGAGGGGAGAGGATTTCCGAGAAATTGATTGCGTAATCGAAGGGAGAGAATTCCCAAGAAATTGATTACATAATCGGTAGAACCCTATCAGGAGGTCGTGACGGGGGTTCATATATGGGCATAGAATGACGTAATCGACTAAGACAATTGGATTTCTGAGAAATTGAGTACATAATCGGTAGAACCCTATCAGAAAGTCATGACGGGGGTCCATATATGGGCATAGAATGACGTAATCGACTAGGACAGTTGGATTTCTGAGAAATTGATTACATAATCGGTAGAACCCTATCAGGAGGTCATGAAGGGGGCCCATATATGGGCATAGAATGACGTAATCGACTAGGACAGTTGGAATATTTCAATAGTGTTTCGTCGTGGTTTACCATTTCACAGTTACATTCTCTTGATTTTTTAAAATTCATTTTCGTTTTCTTTCGTTGAAATGCAAGAGTTGGAATATTCCAGTAGTGTTTTGTCGTGGTTTACCTTGTCACAGTTACATTCTCTTGATTTTTCAAAGCTCATTTTGAATTTCTTTCGTTGAAATGCAAGAGTTAGAATATTTCAGTAGTGTTATGTCGTGGTTTACTTTGCCACAGTTACATTCTCTTAATTTTTGAAAGTTCATTTTGAATTTCTTTCATTGAAATGCAAGAGTTGGAATATTTCAGTAGTGTTTTATCGTGGTTTACCTTGTCACACTTACATTCTCTTGATTTTTCAAAGTTCATTTTGGATTTCTTTCGTTGTAATACAAGAGTTGGAATATATCAGTAGTGTTTTGTTGTGGTTTATCATGTTACAGTTACATTCTCTTGATTTTCGACGTTCATTGCGGATTTCTTTCATTGAAATGCAAGAGTTGGAATATTTCAGTAGTATCTTGTTATGGTTTACCCTGTCGCCGTTAAATTCTCTTTATTTTTAAAAGTTTATTTTGAAGTTTATTCGTTAAAATGTAACAGTTGGATTGTTTCATTAGTGTTTTGTTTTAGTTTATCGAGTCAGAGTTACATTTTCTCAATTTTTAAAAGTTCCTTTTGAATTTCTCTCATTGAATTGCATGAGTTGGAACATTTCAGTAGTGTTTTGTCGTGGTTTACCTTGTCACAGTTACATTCTCGTGATTTTTCAAGGTTCATTTTGAATATCTTTCATTGAAATGCAAGAGTTGGATTATTTCAGTAGTGTTTTGTAGTGGTTTATCGTGTCACAGTTACATTCTCTTGATTTTGAACGTTCATTGTGGATTTCTTTCATTGAAATGCAAGAGTTGGAATATTTCAGTAGTGTTTTGTTGTAGTTTACCTAGTCGCAGTTACATTTTCTCGATTTTTCAACGTTCATTGCGGATTTCTTTCATTGAAATGCAAGAGTTGGAATATTTCAGTAGTGTTTTGTTGTAGTTTACCTTGTCATAGTTACATTCTCTTGATTTTTCAAAGTTCATTTTGAATTTCATTCGTTGAAATGCAAGAGTTGGAATATTTCAGTAGTGTTTTGTCGTGGTTTACCCTGTCACACTTTCATTCTCTTGATTTTTCAAAGTTCATTTGAATTTCTTTCATTGAAATGCAAGAGTTGGATTATTTCAGTAGTGTATTGTCATGGTTTATCGTGTCACAGTTACATTCTCTTAATTTTTCAAAGTTCATTTTGAATTTCTTTCTTTGAAAAACAATAGTTGGAATATTTCAGTAGTGTTTTGTCGTGGTTTACCATGTTACAGTTACATTCTATCGATTTTTCAAAGTTCTTTTGAATTTCTTTCGTTGAAATGTAAGAGTTGGATTATTTCAGTAGTGTTTTGTTGTGGTTTACCTTGTCACAGTCACATTCTCTTGATTTTCAACGTTCATGGCGGATTTCTTTCATTGAAATGCAAGAGTTGGAATATTTCAGTAGTGTTTTGTTGTAGTTTACCTTGTCGCAGTTACATTCTCTAGATTTTTCAAAGTTCTTTTGAATTTATTCTATTTAAATGCAAGAGTTAGAATATTTCAGTAGTGTTTCATCGTGGTTTACCTTGTCACAATTATATTCTCTTGATTTTTCAAATTTCATTTTGTTTTTATATCGCTGAAATAAAAGAGTTGGAATATTTCATAAGTGTTGTGTCGTGGTTTACAATGTCGCAGTTACATTCTTTTAATTTTTCATAGTTCATTTTAAATTTCTTTCATTGAAATGCAAGAGTTGACTTATTTCAGTAGGGTTTTGTCCATGGTTTACAATTTCACAGTTACATTACCTTGATTTTTCAAAGTTCATTTTAGATTTCTTTTATTAAAATGCACGAGTTGGAATATTTCAGTTGTGTTTTGTCATGATTTACCTTATCACAGTTACATTCTCTTAATTTTTCAAAGTTCATTTTGAATTTCTTTCTTTGAAATGCAAGGGTTGGAATATTTCAGTAGTGTTTTGTCGTGTTTTACCATGTCGCAGTTACATTCTCTTAATTTTTCAAAGTTCATTTTTAATTTCTATCGTTGAAATGAAAGAGTTGGAGTATTTCAGTAGTGTTTTGTCATGGTTTACCATTTCACAGTTACATTTTCTTGATTTTTTCAAAGTTTATTTTCGATTTCATTCGTTGAAATGCACGAGTTGGAATATTTCAGTAGTGTTTTGTCGTGGTTTACCTTATCACAGTTAAATTTTGTTGATTTTTCGAGGTTTATTTTGGATTTCTTTCATTGAAATGAAAGAGTTGGCTTATTTCAGTAGTTTTTTGTCGTGGTTTACCTTGTCACAGTTACATTCTCTTGATTTTTTCAAAGTTCATTTTCGATTTCATTCATTAAAATGCACGAGTTGGAATATTTCAGTTGTGTTTTGTCATGATTTACCTTGTCACAGTTACATTCTGTTAATTTTTCAAAGTTCATTTTGAATTTCTATCGTTGAAATGCAAGAGTTGGATTATTTCAGTAGTGTTTTGTAAAGGCTTACCTTGTCGCAGTTACATTCTCTTAATTTTCAAAGTTCATTTTGAATTTCTTTCATTGAGATACAAGAGTTTAAATATTTCAGTAGTGTTCTGTCGTGGTTTACCATTTCACAGTTACATTCTGTTGATTTTTCAAAGTTCATTTTAGATTTCTTTTATTAAAATGAACGAGTTGGAATATTTTAGTTGTGTTTTGTCGTGGTTTACCTTGTCACAGTTGATTTTTCTTGATTTTTCAAAGTTCATTTTGAATTTCTTTCATTGAAATGCAAGAGTTAGATTATTTCAGTTGTTTTTTGTCGTGGTTTACCATGTCACAGTTACATTCTCTTGATGTTTCAAAGTTCATTGTGAATTTCATTCATTGATATGCTAGAGTTGGAATATTTCAGTAGTGTTCTATCGTGGTTTAACATGTTGCAGTTATACTATCTTCATTTTAAAATGTAATTTTGGATTTCTTTCATTTAAATGCAAGAGATTGATTATTTAAGTTGTGTTTGGTTATAGTTTACCAATTCACAGTTACATACTTTAATTTTTCAAAGTTCATATTGAATTTCAGTCATTGAAATGCAAGAGTTGGAATATTTCAGTAGTGTCTTGTTGTGGTTTACCTTGTCACAGTTACATTCTCTTGATTTTTCAAAGTTTATTTTGAATTTTTTTTCATTGAAATGCAAGAGTTGGAATATTTCAGTAGTGTTTTATCGTCGTTTACCTTGTAACAGTTGCATTATCTTGATTTTTCAAAGTTTATTTTGGATTTCTTTAGTGAAATGCAAGAGTTGAATTATTTCAGTAGTGTTTTATAGTGGTTTACCTTGTCACAGCTACATTCTCTTGATTTTTCAAAGTTAATTTTGTATTTATTTCCTTGAAATGCAAGAGTGGGAATAATTCAGTAGCGTTTTGTCATGGTTTACCCTGTCACACTTTCATTCTCTTAATTTTTCAAATTTCATTTTGAATTTCTTTCGTGAGATGCAAGAGTTGGAATATTTCAGTATTGTTTCGTCATGGTTTAACTTGTCACAGATACATTTTCTTGATTTTTCAAAGTTCACTTAGAATTTTTTTCATTTAAATTAAAGAGTTGGAATATGTCAGTAGTGTTTTGTCGTGGTTTACCTTGTCACATTTACATTCTCTTTATTTTTCAAAGTTCATTTGAATTTCTTTCATTGTAATGCAAGAGTTGGATTCTTTCAGTAGTGTTTTGTTTTGGTTTACCTTGTCACAGATACATTTTCTTGATTTTTCAAAGTTCATTTAGAATTTCTTTCATTGAAATTCAAGAGTTGGAATATGTCAGTAGTGTTTTGTCGTGGTTTACCTTGTCACAGTTACATTCTCTTGATGTTTCAAAGTTCATTTGAATTTCTTACATTGTAATGCAAGAGTTGGATTCTTTCAGTAGTGTTTTGTTGTGCTTTACCTTGTCACAGTTACATTCTCTTGATTTTTCAAAGTTCATTTTGAATTTCTTTAGTTGAAATGCAAGAGTTGGAATATTTCAATAGTGTTTTGTCGTGGTTTACCTTGTCATAGTTAAATTCTCTTGATTTTTCAAAGTTCATTTTGAATTTCTATCATTGAAATGCAAGAGTTGGAATATTTCAGTAGTGTTTTGTCGTGCTTTACCTTGTCACAGTTACATTCTCTTAATTTTTCACAGTTCATTTTGAATTTCTTTCGTTGAAATGCGAGAGTTGGAATATTTCAGTAGTGTTTTGTCGTGGTTTACCTTCTCACAGTTAAATTCTCTTGATTTTTCAAAGTTCATTTTGAATTTCTTTCGTTGAAATTCAAGAGTTGGAATATTTCAGTAGTGGTATGTCGTGCTTTACATTGTAACAGTTACATTTTCTTGATTTTTCAAAGTTCACTTCGAATTTTTTTCAATGAAATGCAAGAGTTGGAATATGTCAGTAGTTTTTTGTCGTGTTTTACCTTGTCACATTTACATTCTATTAATTTTTCAAAGTTCATTTGAATTTCTTACATTGTAATGCAAGAGTTGGATTATTTCAGTAGTGTTTGTTGTGCTTTACCTTGTCACAGTTACATTCTCTTAATTTTTCAAAGTTCATTTTTAATTTCTTTAGTTAAAATGTAAGAGTTGGAATATTTCAGTAGTGTTTTCTCATGGTTTACCTTCTCACAGTTAAATTCTCTTGATTTTTCAAAGTTCGTTTTGAATTTCTATCATGGAAATGCAAGAGTTGGAATATTTCAGTAGTGTTTTGTCGTGGTTTACCTTGTCACAGTTAAATTCTCTTAATTTGTCGAAGTTCATTTTGAATTTATTTCGATGGGATTCAAAAGTTGGAATATTTCAATAGTATTTTGTCATGGTTTACCTTGTCAGAATTACATTCGGTTAATTTTTCAAAGTTACTTTTGGTTTTATTTCAGCTAAATACAAGAGAGGAAATATTTCAGTAGTGTTTTGATGTGGTTTAACTTATCACAGTTACATTCTTTTGATTTTTCGAAGTTCATTTTGAATTTTTTTAGTTTAAATGCAAGAGTTGGAATATTTCAGTAGTGTTTTTGTGTGTTTTTCCATATTACACTTACATTCTCTTGATTTTCAAAAGTCATTTCGTAGTTCCTTCATTGAAATACAAGAGTTGGAATATTTCAATAGTGTTTTGTCGTGGTTTACCTAGTCACAATTACATTCTCTTGATTTTTTAAAGTTCATTTCGGATAACTTTCGTTGAAATGCAAGAGTTGGAATATTTCGCTAGTGTTTTGTTGTTTTTTACCTTAACACAGTTACATTATCTTAATTTTTCAAATTTCTTTTTGAATTTATATAATTGAAATGCAAGGGTTGGAATATTTCAGTAGCGTTTTGTGGTGGTTTATCTTGTAACAGTTAAATTTTCTTGATTTTTCAAAGTTCATTTTGTATTTATTTAGGTGAAATGTAAGAGTTGGAATATTTCAGTAGTGTTTTGTTATGGTTTACCATTTCACAGTTACATTCTCTTGATTTTTCAAAGTTCATTTTGAATTTATTTCTTTGAAATGAAAGAGTTGGAAATTTTAATAGTGTTTTGTAATGTTTTATCATGTCACAGTTACATTCTCTTTATTTTGTAAATTTCATTTTGAATTTCTTTCGTTGAAATGAAAGAGTTGGAATATATCAGTAGTGTTTTGTTGTGATTTACTTTGTCACAGTTCCATTCTATTAATTTTTCAAAGTTCAATTTGAATTTATATCGATGAAATGAAAAAGTTGGAATATTTCAGTAGTGTTTTGTCATGGTTTAACTTGTCAGACTTACATTCTCTTACTTTTTTCAAATTTCATTTTGGTTTTCTTTCGGTGAAATGCAAGAGTTGGAACATTTCAGTAGTGTTTTGTTGTTTGTTTACCATGTCACAATTACATTCTCTTAATTTTTCAAAGTTCATTTGGATTTCTTTTGATGAACTGCCAGAGTTGGAATATTTCAATAGTGTTTTGTCGTGGTTTACCTAGTCACAGTTACATTCTCTTAATTTTTCAAAGTTAATTTTGGATTTCTTTCGTTGAAATGCAAGAGTTGGAATATTTCAGTAGTGTTATGTTGTGGTTCACCTTTTCACAGTTAAATTTTCATGATTTCTCAAAGTTCATTTTGAATTTTTTTCGTTGAAATGAATAGTTGGAATATTTCAGTAGTATTTTGATGTGGTTTACCTTGTCACAGTTACATTCTCTTTATTTTTCAAATTTCATTTTGTATTTCTTTTCGTTGAACTGCAAGAGTTGGAATATTTCAGTAATGTCTTGTCATGATTTACCTTGTCAAAGATACATTCTCTTGATTTTCCAAAGTTCATTTTGGATTTCATTCGTTGAAATATAAGAGTTGGAATATTTCAGTAGTATTTTGTCGTGGTTTACCTTGACCCAGTTAAATTCTATTAATTTTTCAAATCTCATTTTGTATTTATCTCGTTGAAATGCAAGAGTTGGAATATTTCAGTAGTGTTTTCTCTTGGTTTACCATGTCAAAGTTACATACTTTTGATTTTTCAAAGTTCATTTTGAATTTCTTTCGTTGAAATGCAAGAGATTGAATATTTCATTAATGTTTTGCCGTGGTTTACTTTGTCAAAGTAACATGCTCTTAATTTTTCAAAGTTCATTTTGGATTTCTTTCGTTGAAATGCAAGAGTTGGAATATTTCAGTAGTATTTTGTCGTGGTTTACTTTGTCACAGTTACATTCTCTTGATTTTTCAAAGTTCATTGTGGATTTCTTTCGTTGAAATATGTTTTGTTGTGCTTTACCTTGACACAGTTACATTTTCTTAATTTTTCTTAGGTTAGGTTAGATGAAGTTAGGTTAGGTTCGGTTCGCCTACTTACGCGCGCATAGGTAGGCTAACCTAACCTAACTTAACCTAACCTAACCTAAATTGATCTAACCTAACCTAATCTAACAAAAATCAAGAAAATGTAACTGTGTCAAGGTAAAGCACAACAAAACATATTTCAACGAAAGAAATCCACAATGAACTTTGCATTTCACCGAAATAAAACCAAATGAACTTTGAAAAAATTAAGAGAATGTAAGTCTGACAAGGTAAACCATGACAAAACACTACTGAAATATTCCAACTCTTCATCTCAACGAAAGAAATTCAAAATAAACTTTGAGAAATCATGAAAATGTAACTGTGATAAGGTGAACCACAAAAAAACACTACTGAAATATTCCAACTCTTGCATTTCAACGAAAGAAAATCAAAATAAACTTTGAAAAATTAAGAGACTGTAACTGTGACTAGGTAAACCACGACAAAACACTATTGAAATATTCCAACTCTTGCATTTCATCGAAACAAATCCAAAAGGAACTTAGAAAAATTAAGAGAATGTAAGTGTGAAATCGTAAACCCCAACAAAACACTACTGAAATATTCCAACTCTTTTATTTCAATTAAAGAAATTCAAAATGAACTTTGAAAAATCAAGAGAATGTAACTGTGACAAGGTAAACCACATCAAAACACTACTTAAATATTCCAACTCTTGCATTTCACCGAAATAAAACCAAACTGAACTTTTAAAAAATTAAGAGAATGTAAGTCTGACAAGGTAAACCATGACAAAACACTATTGAAATATTCCAACTCTTTCATTTCATCGAAAGAAATTCAAAATGAACTTTGAAAAATTAAGAGAATGTAACTGTGACAACGTAAACCACGACAAAACACTACTGAAATATTCAAAATCTTGCATTTCAATGATAGAAATTCAAAATGAACTTTGAACAATAAAGAGAATGTAACTGTGACAAGGTAAACCACAACAAAACACAACTGAAATATTCCAACTCTTTCATTTCAACGAAAGAAATTCAAAATGAACTTTGAAAAATCAAGAGAATATAACTGTGACAAGGTAAACCCTTACAAAACATTACTGAAATATTCAAACTCTTGCATTTCAATGAAAGAAATTCAAAATGAACTTTGAAAAATCAAGAAAATGTAACTGTGACAAGGTAATCCATATCAAAACACTACTGAAATATTCCAACTCTTTCATTTAATCTAAATAAATTCAAAATGAACTTTGAAAAATCAAGAAAATGTAACTGTGACAAGGTAAACCACGACAAAACACTACTGAAATATTCCAACTCTTACATTTCAATGATAGAAATTCAAAATGAACTTTGAAAAATTAAGAGAATATAACTGTGACGAGGTAAACCGCAACAAATCACTACTGAAATATTCCAACTCTTGCATTTCAACGAAAGAAATTCAAAATGAACTTTGAAAAATCAAGAGAATGTAACTGTGACATTTTTAACCATGACAAAACACTAGTGAAATATTCCAACTCTTTAATTTCAAGGAAAGAAATTAAAAATGAACTTTGAAAAATAAAGAGAATGTAACTGTGACAAGGTAAACCATATCAAAACACTACTTAAATATTCCAAATCTTACATTTCAACTAAAGATATTCAAAATGAACTTAAAAAATCAAGAAAATGTAACTGTGACAAGGTAAACCCCAACAAAACACTACTGAAATATTCCAACTCTTGCATTTCAACGATAAAAATTCAAAATGAACTTTGAAAAATTAAGAGAATGTAACTGTGTTAAGGTAAACCACAACAAAACACTACTGAAATATTCCAACTCTTTCATTTCATCGAAAGAAATCCAAAATAAGCTTTGAAAAATCAAGAGAATGTAACTGTGACAAGGTAAACCACGACAAAACACTACTGAAATATTCCAACTCTTGCATTTCAATTATAGAAATTAAAAATGAAATTCGAAGAATCAAGAGAATGTAACTGTGATAAGTTAAACCACAACAAAACACTACCGAAATATTCCCACTCTTGTATTTCGCCTAAAGAAAACCGAAATGAACTTTTAAAAAATTAAGCGAATGTAATTCTAACAAGGTAAACCATGACAAAATACTATTGAAATATTCCAACTCTTGAATTTAAACTATATAAATTCAAAATGAAATTCGACAAATAAAGAGAATGTAACTGTGACAACGTAAACCACAACAAAACACTACTTAAATATTCCAACTCTTGCATTTCAATAAAAGAAATTCAAAATGAACATTGAACAATCAAGATAATGTAACTTTGACAAGGTAAAGCACAACAAAACACTACTGAAATAGTCCAACTCTTGCATTTCAACGAAAGAAATTCAAAATGAACTTTGAAAAATCAAGAGAATGTAACTGTGACAATGTAAACCATTACAAAACACTACTGAAATATTCCAACTCTTACATTTCAATGAAAGAAATTCAAAATAACATTGAAAAATCAAGAGAATGTAACTGTGACAAGGTAAACCATATCAAAACACTATTGAAATATTCCAACTTTTGCATTTCATCGAAAGAAATCCAAAATGAACTTTGAAAAATTAAGAAAATGTAACTGTGACAAGGTAAACCACAACAAAACACTACTGAAATATTCCAACTCTTGCATTTCAACGATAGAAATTCAAAATGAACTTTGAAAAACTAAGAGAATGTAACTGTTTTAAGGTAAACCACAACAAAATACTACTGAAATATTCCAACTCTTTCATTTCAACGAAAGAAATCCGAAATGAACTTTGAAAAATCAAGAGAATATAACCGTGACATGGTAAACCATGACAAAACACTACTGAAATAATCCAACTTTTGCATTTAAACTAAATAATTCAAATTTTAATTTTGAGACACCAATATAATTTTAATTTGAGAATGTAAACAAAGACAAAACCCCACTGAAATATATCAGATTTCGCATTTCAATGAAAGAAATTCAAAATGAATTTTGCATAACCAAGAGAATGTAGATGTGACAAGGTAAAGCACAACAAAACACTACTGAAATAATCCAACTCTTGCATTACAATGTAAGAAATTCAAATGAACTTTGAAACATCAAGAGAATGTAACTGTGACAATGTAAACCACGACAAAAAACTACTGACATATTCCAACTCTTGCATTTCAATGAAAGAAATTCTAAATGAACTTTGAAAAATTAAGAGAATGTAACTGTGACAAGGTAAACCACGACAAAACAGTACTGAAATATTCCAACTCTTGCATTTAAATTAAATAAATTCAAAATGAGCTTTGAACAATTAAGAGAATGTAACTGTGACAAGGTAAACCATGACAAAACACTACTGAAATATTCCAACTCTTGCATTTCTACGAATAATCCAACTCTTGCATTTCAATGAAAGAAATTCAAAATGAACTTTGAAAAATTAAGAGAATGTAACTGTGACAACGTAAACCACGACAAAACACTACTGAAATATTCCAAATCTTGCATTTCAATGATAGAAATTCAAAATGAACTTTTAAAAATTAAGAGAATGTAACATTGAATATGTAAAACCAAACAAAACACTACTGAAATATTCCAACTCTTGAATTTCAAAGAAAGAAATTCAAGATGAACTTTGAAAAAAAAAGAGAATGTAACTGTGACATGGTAAACCATGACAAAACACTACTGAAATATTCCAACTATTACTTTTCAATGAAAAAAATTCAAATTAACATTGAAAAATAAAGAGAATGTAACTGTGACAAGGTAAACCATATCAAAACACTATTGATATATTCCAACTTTTGCATTTCATCGAAAGAAATTCAACGTGAACTTTCAAAAATTAAGAAAATGTAACTGTGACAAGGTAAACCACAACAAAACACTAGTGAAATATTCCAACTCTTGCATTACAATGATAGAAATTAAAAATGAACTTTGAAAAACTAAGAGAATGTAACTGTTTTAAGGTAAACCACAACAAAATACTACTGAAATATTCCAACTCTTTCTTTTCAACGAAAGAAATCCAAAATGAACTTTGAAAAATCAAGATACTATAACCGTGACATGGTAAGCCATGACAAAACACTACTGAAATAATCCAACTCTTGCATTTCAATGAAAGAAATTCAAAATGAACTTTGAAAAATCAAGATAATGTAACTGTGACAAGGTAAACCACGACAAAACACTACTGAAATATTCCAACTCTCGCATTTCAACGAAAGAAATTCAAAATGAACTTTGCAAAATTAAGAGAATGTAACTGTGACAAGATAAAGCACAACAAAACACTACTGAAATAATCCAACTCTTGCATTACAATGTAAGAAATTCAAATGAACTTTGAAACATCAAGAGAATGTAACTGTGACAATGTAAACCACGACAAAAAACTACTGACATATTCCAACTCTTACATTTCAACGAAAGAAATTCAAAATGAACTTTTAAAAATTAAGATAATGTAACTATGACATTGTAAACCACGACAAAACAGTACTGAAATATTCCAACTCTTGCATTTCAATGATGTAAATTCAACTGAACTTTGAAAAATCAAGAGAATGTAACTGTGACAAGGTAAACCACGACAAAACACTACTGAAATATTCAAACTCTTGCATTTCTATGAATAATCCAACTCTTGCATTTCAATGAAAGAAATTCAAATGAACTTTGAAAAATCAAGAGAATGTAACTGTGACAAGGTAAACCACGACAAAACACTACTGAAATATTCCAAATCTTGCATTTAAATGAAAGAAATTCGAAATGAACTTTGAAAAATCAATAGAATGTATCTGTGACAAGGTTAACCATGTCAAAACACTATTGAAATATTCCAACTCTTGCATTTCAACGAAAGAAATTCAAATGAACTTTGAAAAATCAAGAGAATGTATCTTTTATATGATAAACCACGAAATAACACTATATAAATAATCCAAATATTGCATTTCAATAAAATAAATTTAAATGAGCCTCTAAAAATCAAGAAAATGTTAGTGTCAAAGGGTAAAAAACTGCGATACGCTACTGAAATAATTAAACCCTTGCATTTCAAGTAAATAAATCCAAAATGAACTTTGAAAAATCAAGATAATCTAACTGTGACAAGGTAAACCACGACAAAACACTACTGAAATAATCCAACTCTTGCATTTCACGAAAGAAATCAAAAATGAAATTTGAAAAATCAAGAGAATTTAACTGTGACAAGGTAAACGAAGACAAAACACTACTGAAATATTCCAACTCTTGCATTTCAATGAAATAAATTCAAAATAAACTTTGAAAAATCAAGAGAATGTAACTGTGACAAGGTAAACGACGACAAAACACTACTGAAATATTCCAACTCTTGAATTTCAATGAAAGAAATTCAAATGAACTTTGAAAAATCAAGAGAATGTAACTGTGACAAGGTAAACCCCAACAAAACACTACTGAAATATTTCAACTCTTGCATTTCAAGGAGTGAAATTCAATATGAACTTTGAAAAATCAAGAAAATGTAACTGCGACAAGGTAAACAACAACAAAACACTACTGAAATATTCCAACTCTTGCATTTCAATGAAAGAAATCCAAAATGAACTTTGAAAATCAAGAGAATGTAACTGCGACAAGTTAAACCATGACAAAACACTACTGAAATAATCTATCTCTTGCATTTCAATGAAAGAAATCCACAATGAACTTTGAAAAATCAAGAAAATGCAACTGTGACAAGGTAAACCACGACAAAACACAACTGAAATAATCTATCTCTTGCATTTCAATGTAAGAAATTCAAAATAAACTTTGAAAAGTCAAGCAAATGTAAATGTGACAAGGTAAACCACAACAAAACAATACTTAAATACTCCAACTCTTTTATTTCAACGATAGAAATTAAAAATGAACTTTGAAAAAATTAAGAGAATATAACTGTGACAAGGTAAATCATGACAAAACACAACTGAAATATTCTAACTCTTGCATTTTAATGAAAGAAATCGAAAATTAACTTTGAAAAAATCAAGAGAATGTAACTGTGAAATGGTAAACCACTACAAAACACTACTGAAATAATCCAACTCTTGCATTTCAAAGAAAGAAATCCACAATGAACTTTGAAAAATTAAGAGAATGTAACTGTGACAAGGTAAACCATGACAAAACACTACTGAAATATTACAAATCTTGCATTTCAACGAAAGAAATTCAAAATGAACTTTGAAAAATTTGAGAATGTAACTGTGACAAGGTAAACCACGACGAAGCACTACTGAAATAATCCAACTCTTACATTTCAACGAAAGAAATTCAAAAGAACTTTGAAAAATCTATAGAATGTAACTGCGACAAGGTAAACTACAACAAAACACTACTGAAATATTCCAACTCTTGAATTTCAATGAAAGAAATCCGCCATGAACGTTGAAAATCAAGAGAATGTGACTGTGACAAGGTAAACCACAACAAAACACAACTGAAATAATCCAACTCATGAATTTCAACGATAGAAATTCAAAATAACTTTGAAAAATCGAGAGAATGTAACTGTAACATGGTAAACCACGACAAAACACTACTGAAATAGTCCAACTCTTGTTTTTCAACGAGAGAAATTCAAAATGAACTTTGAAAAATTAAGAGAATGTAACTGTGACACGATAAACCACGACAATACACTACTGAAATAATCCAACTCTTGCATTTCAATGAAAGAAATTCAAATGAACTTTGAAAAATCAAGAGAATGAAAGTGTGACAGGGTAAACCACGACAAAACACTACTGAAATATTCCAACTCTTGCATTTCAATGAAAGAAATTCAATATGAACTTTGAAAAATCAAGAAAATGTAACTGCGACAAGGTAAACAACAACAAAACACTACTGAAATATTCCAACTCTTGCATTTCAATGAAAAAAATCCGCAATGAACGTTGAAAAATCAAGAAAATGTAACTGCGACAAGGTAAACTACAACAAAACACTACTGAAATATTCCAACTCTTGCATTTCAATAAAAGAAATCCTCAATGAACGTTGAAAATCAAGAGAATGTAACTGAGACAAGGTAAACCATGACAAAACACTACTGAAATAATCCAACTCTTACATTTCAAAGAAAGAAATCCACAATGAACTTTGAAAATCAAGAGAATGTAACTGTGACACGGTAAACCACGACAAAACACTACTGAAATAATCCAACTCTTGCATTTCAAAGAAAGAAATTCAAAATTAACTTTGAAAAATCAAGAGAATGTAACTGTGACAAGGTATACCACGACAAAACACTATCGAAATGTTCCAACTCATGCCTTTCAATGAAAGATATTCAAAATGAACTTTGAAAAATCAAGAGAATGTAACTGTGACAAGGTAAACCACAACAAAACAGTACTGAAATACTCCAACTCTTGCATTTCAAAGAATGAAATTCTAAATGAACTGTGAAAAATTAAGATAATTTAACTACAACAAGGTAAACCACAACAAAACACTACTGAAATATTCCAAATCTTGCATTTCAATTAAAGAAATCCGCAATGAACGTTGAAAATCAAGAGAATGTAACTGTAACACGATAAACCACAACAAAACACTACTGAAATATTCCAACTCTGGCCTTTCAACTAAAGAAATCCAAAGTCAACTTTGAAAAATCAAGATAATGTAACTGTGACAAGGTAAACCACGACAAAACACTACTGAAATGTTCCAACTCATGCATTTCAATGAAAGAAATTCAAAATGAACTTAGTGGGTTGGGGGACCTTATAACACTATTCAAATGGCAGTTGTGTATTATACCGAGCACAATCGAAAACCGCCCTAATAAAAATAATAAGTATCTCTTAATAGGCGTTAGCATTCCCTCAGATGGTTTACCATTTTCGTTTCTACTTTCAAATTTATCTTGTGTCAATCAGTTATCTTGTCCTGGTTATATTTTCAACTCTCGGATAAGAATATTCCAATATTGAGATTTCCTTATCTGATGATGTCATCTTGTTATTATAGTATTGCATCCAGTGATTGACAGCTGCCATCTTTTCCTTATCTGATGATGTCACATGTCCCGGTCGTGATCTTGTTCGTACAGGGATCAATAACATTGTCTATGTGGTTAGGTACTGTTAGACTGCTTATAGATAGCAGCAGTGGTGCCCGTACGGAGTCAATAATGGGTTCCTACTATCAACGCATATTCTTCATTTGATTATCCTAGGGGAGGGAACCCAGAAAAAAGAGGATTCATGGTTAGCTCAAAATTTTACTTCATTCCCTGTACCCATATCGTTTTCACAGGCCTTTGCATTTCCGACCTAAGATTATTTGAAATTATGCCAAGGGGCAATTTACATTTTCATTGAGATGGGGGGTTGTTTCCACGGATGGAAGTTAAGAGGTTAGTGCAGCAAATTTTTCATGATGGCTGGCATCATTGAATATGCCAGAAACTTTTGAGTTGATAGTACTAATCCCAGATTCCTTCCCAAGTTTTTCCAATCCAACCCGACATTCAATATCTCTGAACTTTTTCCAAACCCGGTGTAGGTCGTTCATCTGTATTTTGTAATCATCTTGTTTTATTCCCATGGGTCTTGGACCTTCTGCTACCCCTGTTATTTATGTTAGTTACCCTGTTATTTACCCTGTACCCCTGTTATTTAGGGCTAAGCCTAGGCAACGAATAGGTACTATTTGAAAGATAAAAATGGCTTTAAACGATTGTTTTGCCTGTTATTTCAAGCAAATTTATGGTCCTATGTCAATTTTAAATTCTTGGTCAGCCTTCTTAAGACCATAGGTGGGTCTGCCTTGTTTGCCTCTTTTTTAAATTCTTGATTAGCATGCCTAAGACTCTAGGCAGGTATGCTTTTCCAAAAACTCACCTGACAAGTATGTGTCCAATAAAAAAGTCATTCATACTCCTGCCATTTACCCGTGCCTCAGGCATTAAAACATTTGCCTCTCAATTACTTGGACTATCTGGTCTTGACTTTTCTCTGTCTAATATTACCCAGCCTAGTCTTGATGCAACCTATTGCCCAAAATACTTGATAACTTCAATTCATTTGAAGTTATCAAGTTTTTTGCACAGCCCATCCAACTTTTTATTTTTCACCCTATTTTCCATTTTATTTATGTTAGCTAGGCACAACCCATCCAACTTTTTATTTCTCGCCATTGCAGGCTGAATCGCCAAATTTTTTCTCTTTTTTGCACTTCTCTTTTCATCTTTACTTTTCTCAAACCTTCCAATCGCGCACATTAAATCATCATTAAATCTGAATTGGACTCCATCGTTCACTATCTTTGACTGTATTTCTTTATTGTAGTTCCGTTTTGCATCTTTTTTCTCACTTTTACTCTTCTTTTCTCCTTTGCCAAATTTGGAAACTGGACAAGTAGTGGGATAAGGCTTGAGTTTGAGTGGTCAGGAGACATTTTTTTTGCATATAATGAAGTGAGAACAATTTATTAACATGTTTTCTTCTCAATAGCCCAAATTTTAGTGCATTAAACGTACTATTTTATGTACTGTATATGGAATTTCAAACTGGAGATGCTACAAATACCGGGACAAACACCCGCCAGACTGGTTATTTCAAGAGACCGCTATTAAGAATTGGAATGCAAAGAGTAGTTTTCATTGCGTTTACGAAATTTAAACTGTTGTTCTTTTGCGGTTTAAGCAAGGGGGGAGGCACCTAGGTTAGGTTAAGTTATATATATACGAGTATATATATATATATATATATATATATATATATATATATATATATATATATATATATATATATATATATATATATATATATATATATATATATATATATATATATATATATATATATATATATATATATATATATATATATAGAAATGGAAAAGGCTGTCATTCTGTGCTGATCTCAAGAAATATGCAGATTCTGGTCCAGTTTATTTTTGGTTTAAAGTACTAGAACGATGTGATGGTCCTCAAGTCAAAATTTTCCCATTCTTGGGTGAATTCATGATGAAAATCCTTATTTTACCACTTTCTTCTGCTTGATCCGAGAGGTGAGACCCAGTTAACGCCGGTCTCTCTAAATTGAGGCTTCGATTAGTATATCCAGGGTTGCCACTGTCAGTAGGATTTTACTAGATCGAGTAAAAAAAATAAGTAGTAAATTTAGAGGATCTAGTAAATTTCCCGAAATCTAGTTTGAAGTCATGAATTATAGTAAACAAAACTCTTGTTATTTTCCATGAATTCAGGGGGAAAAATTAGGGTCTATTCATTACAAAATCTGGTTTCGATTACGTAAGATATTATAGCTACTATTACTCTCATTTTTGCGATTTCGCGTCAACCCTAGCGCTTAAAAATCTCTACTTTTCTCTCGGCTTCTTCTTGATACTCGCTTTGAAAGGCAAACTATTTAAAATCAGGACTGGTATACCGGCTTAATTTGTTTTCAGAAAATTTTCCCAGACTCTCAGACTTTTTCAATACGTCTGAATCTTATGACCTGAAGACCATTGATAAATTTAAAGCCGGGCTTCACTAGATAAATACAAACACTCTTGGGAAAAAAATCATAGTAAAACACCAAAAACATGTCCGTTCAGGGGGAAAATCCCAAAATTCCCAGCATTCCGCTCAGGAGAAAAATTTCGGGATTTAGTTGCTTCATAAATCAGCTCATGGGTACCCTTGCAATACAAGCAAAAGTTGACGGCATTTTTTTTCCGAAATTGCCCCTTATTAAGTTGTTTTCCTTGTGTTTTCTATAATTATACGAAAATTTGAATTTTTTGTTCCTCCAACCAAATCATATAGAATAAAAGTTTATGGAAAACTCGAAAGGGATCACTCAGTCACAAATTAGAGCTTTTATTTTCCTCATTTATGGTCAAAATCTATTGGCAGACAGTCACCAATGGGACAACACACATTTCATCCATGGTTTTTCCCTATTCTGCTCTCTTTCCTAATGTTTCTTTATAATTGCTTTATAGCCAAAAATTTCCAGGGGGGCCATGACCCCCCTGCCCCCCCTGCCAGCGCCCATGAACTGGCCGTTTTGGAAAAAGTTTACAAAGTGGCTTTCGATTAATAATACAACTGGTAAAAAAAGATTCTGTAATCTTAGAGATTACATGTTAGACATATCTTAGATAAATATGACACATTTTAGGATACTCAGGCAGTGTTGCCACATTGGCTTGCTTCCCGCCAGACTGGCCCATTTTCATGGTGACTGGCAGGGAAATTTTTAGTTATTCCACCAGGCGTAAATATTGGCTTATCTTAATTTTTCTTGCTTGTTTTTGGTGTGAACTGCTTTTTCGGGAAGAATTTTTTTCCTCATTTGAATACAATAATTTTCACGTTATATAACTAAGCTGTAATTTTTATATTTCACTCCATAGGGTAGAAGATGGGTACTAAATGATGGAATTTTCGAGTTTTGATTTCATTTTCAGTCTCCCCGAACTTGAATAATAGGAAACGACCATTCAACCCAGAAAATATTGTAGAAATTCAAAATTCGATATTTTCCTCGCTTCAACTTGAATACGACAAAATTTAACTTGAGCTTGAGTTTGAAAACATATTTGTCTAAAAATTGTTTACTATAATCAAACTGTAAAGACAAACTGTTTCATGTTGAATTGTTTATATTCAGTGACAAATTTCAAACATTTGTAACATTTATCTCCTAAACAAACCAAAGACTCTCCATGAAGACATGGGATTTTATAGGAATTGAACAAAACTACATAACTACCTTAGCTTTTACTAAACTAGCTTTAATATTTGGTTTTCTTAACTCAGCTGTTTTTTTTTATCTTTAAATTGTACCACCCAAAGAAATTGATAAAAGTCTCAAACTTCTTTTTAAATGGTGCATAGAACTTTCCAAATAAGATATTCTAAGAATCAAAATTACAGTAAATATATAAATTTTAGGATGCAATCGTCATGTTAATCTACTCAAGAAGATAAAACTATTCTCAAAATTTTAAGTAAAGCGGTCTGTACTTGAATCTACAACACCAGAATATATTGTCATTATTTGACCACCTTATAAATCGATAGTGTGACAAAACAAAAAATCACTAAGCTGAAAAACCCTTTGTCGACAAAGACGTCATGACTATAAAGCAATGTGCACAGAGTTAAGTTCTCGATCAAATGAAATTATGTACAGAGAGGTTTAACTGCGTATCAGCTATTGTGTTTGTCCAGGCTTTGCATTCATAAGACAAGTGCTCAAGTATGACAATAAAGCTTAAAAATAAGCCTCTTTAAATATCTTGGAAGGGTTTCCTTCCTCACAATGGGAAGGAAAGATGACATTTCGAATAATGAAATTAAACACATTTTCTCTTTATATCTCGATAAAAACAAAGTACCCAGTCTTTTTGAATACCCCCCTCCCTTAGGGGCAAAACAACGTGGCAAAACTGTTGCCAGCTTCAAAAATATCGTCCATTGTGTGGAACCCTTCACCTACCCATTGTTCTATCAAGCTCGAGCTTCAGGATTTAATGTAGATATGCCACTTTTAATCAGCAGTTGTTTTATTTTTACATCTATTCCTTTGAGCTGCATGGAAAACCAATCGGTGAATTTTTAGTTAGGTACTTAAGCGCCAATTTCTTTAAGGTTTTAAGGTTTTTTGGCAGGTTTAACAAAGAATAGAAGAAAATCCATGTGGCCCGTACTTTTTAAAGAGAAAGCATATGAGAAGAGAACAAGTAAAGTACAATTTACCATTAATAAGTGCTGTTTCCTTTTATAAATGTCTTCGTATCATGACATACAATAATCAGAAGACGATATTTTTGCCACTCCTGTGATTTCTTGATGTTGTTTAAAGTCTCACCACGTGACTAATAGTCTTTTCTGCCTTAAGTATAAAAGCGATATGAGGTATTTGAGTCATGCACAGACAAATTTCTTGAAACTTTGCGCACAGCCAAAATTTCTTATGATATTTTCGCTTTGAAGGATGCAGTTTTAAAAACGCATGAACACAGAGGAACTTTGTCTTATACCGTGAAAATTACAGACCGAGCCTCCGTTCCTCGAACGAACTAGCGTGACCTTTTGAAAGCAACTTTAGAACAAGAGTCGACTCTTCCACTTTTTGGTGACTATGGTAGTCCAGGAATTGCAGGAGATCTTTGTAGTGGCCACTCTTGGAGGTACAGTTATTTTAACGTTCGATATCGCTTTTCGCAAAAAACCTCACACTTACCAACCACGAAGAAGGTGACACTCATGTGCTGCTCCATGCCTTCCATCAGGCCCAGTGTGACTATAACTTTATAGCCATCACAACTGTGGATTCTGATGTAGTTGTGATTGCAACAGCTTTGTTCCAGCAGCTTCAGATTGAAAACCTGTTTGTCATCTATGGGCATGGAGCAAAGACTAAAATACTGTCCATTCATGATATTGCTTATCGTCTAGGACCTGACAGGTCTCGCAGCCTCCTCTTTTGCATGCCTTTTCTGGATACGAAACGACTTCTCCTTTCGCTTTTCATGGAAAGCATGGTGTTTGGAAGACCTGGAAAGCTGTGGAATCCATTCTTCCGACTTTCGTTACTCTGAGTACAACAGGAGTCCCGCTCCTAGATTTTCACTTTACAGACATCCAGCGATTCGTCGTCATTCTCTAAGAAAAATCAAGCGGCTTGTCTGAAGTGAACAATCTGCAGAAGGAGCTTTTCACACGAAAAACAGCCGGAAGGGAAAGACTGTCCCCAACAGCGGATGCTCTTGAGCATCATACCAAACGCACTTACCTGCAGACCCAGATATGGGCATCATCGTGTTGTCCGAAACTTTGCCCACTAGATCCAGGTTTATACTGCTGGGTGAAGCATGACGGAAACTGGGAGCCTTTCTGGACTAACCTTCCTCAGGCAGTGACAATTTGCAAAGAACTGCTCAAATGTGGCTGTAAAAGAAAGTGCAAAAACAGTTGCAAATGTGCAAAAGCTTCCCTTAAATGCACAGTTCTCTGTTCGTGCAAAGTTTGTGATAATCAGTACAATCAGTAATGCACTTTTTGTAGCTTTAATTGTCAGAAGCTGATTTTGACCTCTATCCTGTCCGAGAGAACCTCATTTTCTTTTTTAGCAATCTTTATGATGAAACAAGTCGAAATCGGCTATTTCATTCCTATGATCCATGTGATTATTTAACTATTTTGAAATACCTGAAGTAGTTTAGTACTCTACATTTCATCATCATAATAGTATGCTTCTTACGTCCGAAGTTCCCTAAATTAAGCTGTTTGAGTTGAATAAATGATTTTTTTTACTGAAAGCTTATTAAGGAGAACTGAAACGGTAATTAATTGCTTACAGTCAAAAACATATGATCTCCTTTGGAATGTTATAGGGAGGGCATGAGTTCTTGTTAGAGTATGGCATAGAAACCGTAGTTATGAAACTGGTAAATCCTGAACCAAATATCTGATTACAAAAATAACCACATTTTTGGAATTGAGAGTTTCGAATTAGTCAGAAAAGATATCTTAAACTTGGACATCGTTCATTCTCAAAATTCGCATTTTTTTCTTCGCGCAGAAAAACGCAAAGTAGTACAGAACCTTGGATACAAATTTGAATTTGCGACTTAGTCGGCTCTTCACATTTTCAGTAACATGTTCACCAGTTTCTATGCGATTACGATGAAAAATACAAAGCCAGAAAGCGGAAATTACTCAGAAGTGCATGGAACGTAGAGATGAAAATGATGATAACTCAGTAGCCAGAAGCCGGACGAAAAAAAAGCCCATTTTTGAGATCAGGAGAGACAAATTAGTCTTATAGGACCCTCTGATCGGAAACATTTTCCACTCTGAAAGTCAGCTATTTTTTCCCAAGCGGAAAAACGCGAAACGGCAAGATTTTTCGCGTCAAAAAATGTGTTGCTGCCCCCCGTCAGATTCTCCATATTTTTCTGCACATGTCCGCCGAATTTCATGCTTTTACCATAAAATACACAAACCTGACGCTTATGTACCTAAATATTTGTTTAATTAGCGGGGAAGCATCTTAATACATATTACTATTTCTTGTTTCGGCGTTCATATTTTCTGTATATGCGACTCGTGCATTAAAAATATATTCTCAAGTTGAATCTTGGTAAAATATAATTTGAAAAACATTTTATAGATAAATGAAAAACTAAAAAAGAGTTTTTATTGAAATTTTACATGTGGAAATGTAGCTTAAAATATATGTATCGATTTAAATAGTTTAATATTAAATTGTTTTAAATACTGTTCAAGTTTGGAGTTCGATAATAGTCAATTTATGATATATTCACAATTTTTAAATAGCCTCAATAGTGAGATCCAGTTAATACCGGTGTCTCCAATTTGAGGCTTCGATTAGTATATCTAGGTCTGTCACCTTATGTAGGATGCTACTAGATCTTGTAAATTTAGAGGATCTTGTAAATTTCAGCCTTGGCAACGTGGTACAATTGTACCGTTTTTGATTCAATTTCGAAACCCAGGTACAAGGCTGCCACCGTCAGTAGAATTCTAGTAGATCTAGTAAAAAAAACAATAATCTAGTAAATTTCCCGAAATCTAGTAAAAAGTCATGATTTGTAGTAAACAAAACTTATGTTATTTTCCATGAACTCAGGGAAAAAATTAGGGTCCATTCATTACAAAATCTGATTTTGATTACGTTAGATATTATGGCTGCTATTGCTCTCCTTTTTGCGATTTCGCGTTAACCCTAGCGCTTAAAAATCTATACTTTTCTCTTGCCTTCTTCTTGATACTCGCCATGAAAGGCAAACTATTTAAAATCAGGGCTGGTGTGCCGGCTTAATTTGTTTTCAGAAAAATTTCCCAGACTCTCTTAGCAGCTGCCACGTTTTTAGTTAGCCTTGTCCCTTTTTAAAGACGCTACTGGAAACGAACTTTTTCCATACTTGCCCAAGTTCTTTCTGACTCTCTGCAGCTTGCCCCATTCAAGTGCTGGAGCAGAGAGACAGTTGTTGATTTTGTCGGTCATCAAAACTAAAAACCGGAATAGGCTAAATGTCTCGATTGTTTGGTCCCTGATGAAAACAAAGCAACTTGTTCTCAGGTCGTCAAGTGGAGTACATAACTGGGTGATCCCCAGGAATTTGACTCGGGCTATCAAGAAATGGAAATAAGTAGATTCCCTAAGTCAGAATTCGACACTAGTGGATACTTTAAATTTGGATGAAGCCGAGGACGATTAAAACCTTTTAAGGGCGACTTTTTTTTTAATTGTGACTACGAATTTTTCTTCTTACTTCTCAATTTGTATGATTTGCCTGACCTGAAGAATATTGACACAATTATATTTTTTTTAAACTAATTATTGTATGCTATATAAGTTTTATTTTTCTTGGCAGCCCTAGTCCAATTTGAGGTGTACTTTTTAATTTATATAATTCTACAACTAAAGCAGCAGCCTATTACGTCAGTTTCGTTTTGAATTGACAGAGATTGCACTGGTTTTTTATTCCCTTGATTACAAACCAGAGACAATCCAGAAAAAATTAGTTCAGAAATATCCTAAATTAATTGATTTAAAATCTGACAGAATTCTCTGTGAGCAGCTTATCCCTTATTTAAAAACCTGCCCAATTAGTGTTTGAAAAGTGGCAAATTTCCTATTAAAAATGCAAAATTGAAGGGTTTAGATTTCAAACCTAAAAACGGAAACTGGATGACAAATTTCAAAAGCCGTCACTTTCAAACACAGTTCAGATTCTAAGCACTCCATCACCTGAATTGCTTCATGAATATGAGTTGTAGCTGTTTTTCTTGGTTGATTGTTTTTTAATTTTTCAATATATCTAAATTTTATGATCTGAAGACCATTGATAAATTTAAAGCCAAGCTTCACCAGCAGGACTTACAGAATCAAAGATTCCAGACTATTGTTTGACGTCTTGGATGAACCGCATCTGTAATATGAAGCCTATCCAGTAGTACATCCAAATGATAAAAAAAAGGATTTTTGAACTTATAGGTTTCCAGAATTTTCATTCATACTATGAAAACAAAAGAAAAGAGGAAAAGAAGAACAAAGGAAATAAGATTTTTCAAATCCTATTGATTATCCTCATATAGTAAAAATTGATACTTGATGGTTCGCGTGCGGCAGTAACCGCACGCGCCGAAATTTTTTTTGAGCATTTAGTAAACACAGATGCGATTTAGTAAATTTTTCCTTTCAGATTTAGTCAATTCTTCCAGGCTAAGGTGGTAACCCTTTCCAGGTACAATACGGTACATTTGAAAATTTTTGGTTCAATACAAATTTTAACGTCGTTCACCCCTAGTGAACGACGCTATTAGCGAAGTTGGTTTCAAAGATCTATGCAAAATCATCAAGAAGCAGAAATTCTCGATAATATTTGATGAAATCACAGACTTGAGCAACAGAAAGAGCCTGGTTATAGTTGTTTGCCATTTTGATCTACATGGTGTTGATCGAGAAGACAGTTTTCCTGTAAGAGACCCCTTCTTATGACTTATGGAAGTTCAGCAATGTACAGCCGAAAATATTTACCGGGCCATAACTAAGCTACTTCTTTAAGAAATTGGAGCTCCAAAGGCAAACATAATAGGATTTGCCGCAGACAATGCATCGGTTAGGATGGGGGAGCAAGGTGGTGTTTAGGCGAAGCTGTCAGAAGACTGCTCAAGTTTATTTGTACTTGGTTGTTCATGCCATTCCATTCAAATATGTGCTAGTGCTTCTGCAAACAATTGCCAAAAGAAATTGAAGATTTTTGTCAGGATGTATACGGCTATATTTGTCGCAGCCCAAAACGGGCCAGTCAAACTTTAGAATTGCAAAAGTAAATGGAATTGGAAGAACATTGAACTTTGAGACATATAGCAACTCGAGGGTTCTCTAGACAAGCCGTCGTAGCTCGATATTTGGCGCAGTGGGATTGCTTGACTCTATTCATCCGTGTGGAAAGTCTTAAAGAGGCCAACAAGCCGGGGAAGCCTTACTAAAAAAAACTGCTGTCAGTGGTTTCCAAGGATTACTTTGGCTTCCTGGTCTATATTTTGAAGTGTATCGAAGACCTAAACAAGTAATTTCATTCAGAAGACACCTAGATTCATCTTGTCTATAATCGTTTTTCTGAAGTGTACAAGACAATAGCATCCCACATTTTCTCTATCTGCTGCAGTTGAGTTTAAAATGCAGTTGAGTTTAAAATGAGTTTAGGAAATTTTTGGCCATGCTCTGTGATTACATGAGAAAACTTTTTTTCAACTTCAGGTATTCATGAGTAAGAAACTTCGATAGGCTTCATCCAGGCTATGCTATGGGAGTAGAGTAAAATCAGCCAAACCTGACACCGCTTCTGGCTCAGTTTCTGAATTTACTAATTAACAATGATCTGGAAGATATCTTCCGAGAGTGGAAGAGATAACCATTTTGCTCTGAGCTTGGTACTTCGATTGATTCAGATCCAGCCAGCAAAAAGATGTTTATGGGTCAAAGTGGTTTCCTCTGCTCGGGTGTTTCACTTTAAGCCTATTGTTCTCCCACACGCTTCCGCTGCTGCTGAGTGAACTTTCTCAGCTGTCTATCAGAACAAAATCAGCATTAGAAATCGTCTCGGTTTCATCACCTTGAACGGGCTTCTCAGTGGAAAAAGGTTTGTCTCAAAGAATTGAAAACCACCCTTGAAAACGGTTTTGTATCCCAAGTGGAATAATTGTAGAGAGGGATATGAAGAAGTTGGGTTACAAGAAGAAACAGCAGAAAAAATGACCAATTAGCACAAATATTCCTCTTTTTTTAATGTTACAGTTGTATTACCTTTGCACGTTTTAACCTGATTTCTTATGCAATATAGTCGAAATTCTTCTGTTAAGTTAATTTAGTTCTGATTAGTAGAATAGACCAAGAACTTATGTAGGATGACCAGTGAATTATGTGGTCAACGCGTAACTCGCCGGTGGGTAGCCTAGTCCGTGGACCCATGGAAATCCATGGTGTTAGTCACTTTCATGACGTGATTGCTGATATGTTTTGTTAGTAGTTTCTGGTGCTCGTTAATCATCCTATAGGTGGATTATAAGTTGTTAACATTACGTTACTGGGCCTCTTACCTTATCCATAATTCGCCTTAATGCTCAAAATTTTTAAAGAAAGGATTAACCCTGACAATCAAACTCGGGAGTAGAAAGGACCCTATAACTCCCACGGGGAGTCCATATATGGGCATAGAGTCCCTAGGGAGAACACCTGTGATGTCAGTCCCACGCCTACACCATATATGGGCATGGAATCCCTAGGGAGAACACGTTTCCGAGAACTTGAGAATTGTCTCCGGGCGAAGTTTAATGTCCGACAGGTGATGTCAAGGTTGATTGATTGTCACGAAAGGGAATTAATTTGTTGTTTCTAAGGGGAATTATTGATTCAAGAAAGGGGAATTAATTTGTTGTTTCTAAGGGGAATTATTGATTCACGAAAGGGGAATTCATTTGTTGTTTCTAAGGGGATTTTTCGATTCAAGAAAGGGGAATTAATTTTTTGTTTCTAAGGGAAAGGTGGGAAAGAAATATATTGATCTAGGACTTGAGAGATAAAATCGATTTCCGAGAAATTGATTGCGTAACCTAACCTAACCTCATGAGCACGTGACGGGACTCCATATGTGGGCATAGAATCCCTTGAGGGGAGAGGATTTCCGAGAAATTGATTGCGTAATCGAAGGGAGAGAATTCCCAAAAATTGATTACATAATCGGTAGAACCATATCAGGAGGTCGTGACGGGGGTCCATTTATGTACATAGAATGACGTAATCAACTAAGACAATTGTATTTCTGAGAAATTGATTACATAATCAGTAGAACCCTATGAGAAAGGCATGACATGGGTCCATATAAGGACATAGAATGACGTAATCGACTAGGAAAGTTGTATTTCTGAGAAATTGATTACATAATCGGTAGAATCATATCAGGAGGTCATGACGGGAGTCCATATATGGGCATAGAATGACGTAATCGACTAGGACAGTTGGAATATTTCAGTAGTGGTTCGTCGTGGTTTACCATTTCACAGTTACATTCTCTTGATTTTTCTAAGTTCTTTTTCGAATTTCTTTCATTGAAATACAAGAGTTGAAATATTTCAGTAGTGTTTTGTCGTGGTTTACCTTGTCACAGTTACATTCTCTTCATTTTTCAATGTTAATTTTTAATTTTTTTCGTTGAAATGCAAGTGTTAGAATATTTCAGTAGTGTTATGTCGTGGTTTACTTTGTCACAGTTACATTCTCTTAATTTTTGAAAGTTCATTTTGAATTTCTTTCATTGAAATGCATGAGTTGGAAAATTTCAGTTGTGTTTTGTCGTGGTTTACCTTGTCACAGTTACATTCCCTCGATTTTTCAAAGTTCATTTTGAATTTCTTTCGTTGAAATGCCAGAGTTGGAATATTTCAGTAGTGTTTTGTTGTGGTTTATCATGTTAAAGTTACATTCTCTTGATTTTCGACGTTCATTGTGGATTTCTTTCATTGAAATGCAAGAGTTGGAATATTTCAGTAGTGTTTTGTTGTAGTTTACCTTGTCGCAGTTTCATCTTCTAGATTTTTCAAAGTTCATTGTGGATTTCATTCGTTGATATATAAGAGTTGGATTGTTTCTATAGTGTCTTTTTGTGGTTTACCTTGTCACACTTTCATTTTCTTGATTTTTAAAAGTTTACTTTGAATTTATTTCATTAATATCACAGAGTTACAAAATTTCAGTAGTACTTTGTAATGGTTTACCATGTCACAGTTACATTCTCTTGATTTTACAAAGTTCATTTTGAATATCTTTCATTGAAATGCAAGAGTTGGATTATTTCAATAGTGTTTTGTCGTGGTTTATCTTGTCACAGTTACATTCTCTTGATTTTGAAAGTTCATTGTGGATTTCTTTCATTGAAATGCAAGAGTTGGAATATTTCAGTAGTGTTTTGTTGTAGTTTACCTTGTTCATTGAAATGCAAGAGTTGGAATATTTCAGTAGTGTTTTGTTGTAGTTTACCTTGTCGCAGTTACATTTTCTTGATTTTTCAAAGTTCATTTTGAATTTCTTTCGTTGAAATTCAAGAGTTGGAACATTTCAGTAGTGTTTCGTCGTGGTTTACCCTGTCACACTTTCATTCTCTTGATTTTTCAAAGTTCATTTGAATTTCTTTCCTTGAAATGCAAGAGTTGGATTATTTCAGTAGTGTATTGTCATGGTTTATCGTGTCACAGTTACATTCTCTTTATTTTTCAAAGTTCATTTTGAATTTCTTTCGTTGAAAAACAAGAGTTTGAATATTTCAGTAGTGTTTTGTCGTGGTTTACCATGTTACAGTTACATTCTCTCGATTTTTCAAAGTTATTTTGAATTTCTATCGTTGAAATTCATGAGTTGGAATATTTCAATTGTGTTTTGTTGTGGTTTACCTTGTCACAGTCACATTCTCTTGATTTTCAACGTTCATGGTGGAGTTCTTTCATTGAAATGTAAGAGTTGGAATACTTCAGTAGTGTTTTGTTATAGTTTACCTTGTCACAGTTACATTCTATAGATTTTTCAAAGTTCTTTTGAATTTCTTTCGTTGAAATGTAAGAGTTGGATTATTTCAGTAGTGCTTCATCTTGGTTTTCCTTGTCACAGTTATATTCACTTGATTTTTCAAAATTCATTATGGATTTTATTCGTTAAAATTTAAGGGCTCGTATATTTCAGAAGTGTTCTCTCATGGTTTACCAGGTCGTAGTTAAATTCTTTTAATTTTTCGAAGTTCATTTGGGCTTTCTTTCATTGAAATGCAAAAGCTGGATTGTTTTAGTAGTGTTTTGTCGTGGTTTACCATTTCACAGTTACATTCTCTTGATTTTTTCAAAGTTCATTTTCGATTTCTTTCATTGAAATGCACGAGTTGGAATATTTCAGCTGTGTTTTGTCATGATTTACCTTGTCACAGTTACATTCTCTTAATTTTTCCAAGTTCATTTTTAATTTCGTTTAGTGAAATGCAAGAGTTAGAATATGTCAGTATAGTTTTGTTGTAGTTTACCTTGTCACACTTGCATTCTCTTTATTTTTCAAAGTTTATTGTGGATTTATTTAATTTAAATGAAAGAGAGAGGATATTTCAGGAGTGTTTTGTCGTGGTTTACCTAGTCACAGTTGTTACATTCTCTTGATTTTCAAAGTTCATTGTGGATTTCTTTCATTGAAATGCAAGAGATAGATTATTTCAGTAGTTTTTTGTTGTGGTTTACCTTGTCGCAGTTGATTTTCTCTTGATTTTTCAAAGTTCATTGTGAATTTCTTTCATTGAAATGCAAGAGTTGGAATATTTCAGTAGTGTTTTGTCGTGGTTTACCATTGTCACAGTTACATTCTCTTGATTTTTTCAAAGTTTATTTTCGATTTCATTCGTTGAAATGCAAGAGTCGGAATATTTCAGTAGTGTTTTGTCATGGTTTACCTTGTCACAGTTACATTCTCTTGATTGTTCAAAGTTCATTTTGAATTTCCTATCGCTGAAATGCATGAGTTGGAATATTTCAGTTGTGTTTTGTCGTGGTTTACCATGTCACAGTTACATTCTGTTAGTTTTTCATAGTTCATTTTGAATTTCTTTCGTTGAAATGCAAGAGTTGGATTATTTCAGTAGTGTTTTGTCATGGTTTACCTTGTCACAGTTACATTCTCTTGATTTTTCAAAGTTCATTTTTGAATTTCTTTCATTGAAATGCAAGAGTTGGAATGTTTCAGTAGTGTTTTGTTTTGGTTTACCTTGTCATAGTTACATTTTCTTGATTTTTCAAAGTTTATTTTGTAGTTCTTTCACTTAAATGAAAGAGTTAGAATATTTCAGCAGTGTTGTGTTGTGGATTACCTTGTCAGATTTACATTCTCTTGATTTTTAACGTTCTTGTGGATTTCTTTCATTGAAATGCGAAAATTGGATTATTTCAGTAGCGTTTTGTCGTGGTTTACCTTCTCACAGTTACAATCTCTTGATTTGCCAAGTTCATTTTGGATTTTTTTCGTTGAAATGCAAGAGTTGGATTATTTCAGCAGAGCTTTGTCATGGTTTACCTTATCAAATTTAAATTTTCTCTATTTTTCAATGTTCATTTTGAATTTCTTTAATTTAAATTAAAGGGTAGGTATATTTAAGTAGTGTTTGGTCATAGTTTACATTGTCACAGTTACATTCTCTTGATTTTTCAAAGTTCATTTCGAATTTCTTTCATTGAAATGCAAGAGTTGGAATATTTCAGTAGTGTTTTGTCGTGGTTTACCTTGTCACAGTTACATTCTCTTGATTTTTCAAAGTTCATTTTGAATTTCTTTCGTTGAAATGCAAGAGTTGAATTATTTCAGTAGTGCTTTGTCATGGTTTACCATTTCACGGTTACATTCTCTTGATTTTTCAAAGTTCATTTTGAATTTCTTTCGTTGAAATGCAAGAGTTGGAATATTTCAGTAGTGTTTTGTCGTGGTTTACCTTGTCATAGTTACATTAGCTCGATTTTTCAAAGTTAATTTTAAAATTCTTTCGTTGAAATGCAACAGTGTGGGTATTTCAGAAGTGTTTTGTCGTTGTTTAGCCTTTCACAGTGCAATTCTCTTTTTGTTGCAAATTTTATTTTGGTTTTTTTTTGTTGAAATGCAAGAGATAGATTACTTCATTAGTGTTTTGTTGTGGTATACCTTGTCACAGTTACATTCTATTAATTTCTCAAAGTTCATTTTGAATTTCTTTCATTGAAATGAAAGAGTTGGAATATTTCAATAGTGTTTTTTTTGTGCTTTACCTTGTCACAGATAAATTCTCTTGATTTTCAAAAGTTCATTTTTGATTTTATTCATTGAAATGCAAGAGTTGGAACATTTCAATACTGCTTTGTTGTGCTTTACATTGTCAGCGTTACATTTTCTTGATTTTTCAAAGTTCATTTCGGATTTCTTTCGTTAAAAAGCAAGAGCTGGAATATTTCTGAACGGTTTTGTTGTGGATTACCTTGTCACAGTTACATTGTCTTAATTTTTCAAAGTTCATTTGGAATTTCTTTCGTTGAAATGTAACAGTTGGAATATTTCAGTAGTGTTTTGTTGTAGTTTACCTTGTCACAGTTACATTCTCTTCATTTTTTAAAGATCCTTCTGAATTTACTTCATTGAATTAGAAAAGTTGGAATATTTCAGTAGTGTTTAGTTATTGTTTAACTTGTCACAGTTGCATTCTCCTGATTTTTCGAAGTTCATTTTGAATTTCTTTAGTTGAAAAGTAAGAGTTGGAATATTTCAGTAGTGTTTTGTCGTGGTTTACCTTGTCACAGTTACATTTTCTTGATTTTTCAAAGTTCATTTTGAATTTCTTTCGTTTAAATGCAAGAGTTGGAATATTTCAGTTGTGTTTCGTCATTGTTTACCTTGTCACATATACATACTCTTTAATTTACAAAGTTCATTTTGAATTTCTTTATTTGAAATTCAAGATTTCGAATATTTGATTAGTTTTTTGTCGTGTTTTACATTGTCACATTTAAATTCTCTTGATTTTTCAAAGTTCATTTGAATTTATTAAATTTTAATTCAATATTTGGATTCTTTCAGTAGCGTTTTGTTGTGATTTACCTTGACACAGTTATATTATCTTAATTTTTCAAATTTCATTTTGAATTTCTTTCGTTGAAATGCGAGAGTTTGAATATTTCAATAGTGTTTTGTCGTGGTTTACCTTCTCACAGTTAAATTCTCTTGATTTTTCAAAGTTCATTTTGAATTTCTATCATTGAAATGCAAGAGTTGGAATATTTCAGTAGTGGTTTGTCGTGGTTTACCTTGTCACAGTTACATTCTCTTGATTTTTCGAAGTTAATTTTGAATTTATTTATATGAGATTCAAAAGTTGGAATATTTCAATAGTATTTTGTCATGGTTTAACTTGTTAGAATTACATTCGGTTAATTTTTTAAATGTTCCTTTCGGTTTTATTTCAGCTTAATACAAGAGAGGAAATATTTCAGTAGTGTTTTGTTGTAGTTTACTTTGTCACAGATACATTTTCTTGATTTTTCAAAGTTTATTTTGAATTTCTTTATTTTAAATTCAAGAGTTGGATTTTTCAATAGTTTTTTGTTGTGGTTTATCTTTTCATACTTAAATTCTCTTAATTTTTTAAAGTCCAGTTTGGATTTCTTTTGTTGAAATGCAAGAATTGGAATATTTCAGTAGTGTTTTGTTATGGTTTACCAAGTAAGAAATACATTCTATAGATTTTTCAAAGTCCATTTTGGATTTCTTTCGTTGAAATGCAAGAGTTGGAATATTTCAGTAGTGTTCTGTTGGGCTTTACCTTAACACGGTCATATTCTCTTGATTTTCAAAGATCATGTTGGATTTTTCTTTCGGTGAAATACAAGAGTTGGAATATTTCAGTAGTGTTTTGTTATAGTTTACCTTGTCACAGTTGCATTTTCTTGATTTTTCAAAGTTCATTTTGAATTTCTTTCGGTGAAATGCAAGAGTTTGAATATTTCGCTAGTTTCGTGATCATTCTTTTCCATTTCATATATTCATTTTCTTAATTTTTAAAAGTTCCTTTTGAATTTATATCATTTAAATGCAAGAGTTGGAAATTTCACTAGTGTTTTTTAATGGTTTATCATGTCACAGTCACATTCTCTTTATTTTGAAAAGTTCATTTTGAATTTCTTTCGTTGAAATGCAAGAGTTGGAATATATCAGTAGTGTTTTGTTGCGGTTTACCTTGTCACAGTTACATTCTCTTGATTTTTCAAAGTTCATTTTGAATTTCTTTCATTGATGAAGTGCGTAAAGAGTTGGATTATTTTAGTTGTGGTTCTTCGTATTTTACCGTGTCTCAGACACATTTTATCAATTGTTCAGACTTCATTTGAATTTCTATCGATTAAATGAATGAAATGGTTTATATCCGTAGTTTGTTGGTTGGGGAAAAACTAGTCTCAGTTACTTTTTCTATATTTTCCAAAAAGCATTTTGGATTTCTTTCATTGAAGAGTGTGAGTCGAATTGTTTTTGCACCTTTTTGCTATGCTTTAGCTTGTCACACATAAGGTCTAATAATTTTCCTCTTTTTCTATTGGTTTACTGATATTCAAATGCAAGAGTTGGAATATTTCAGTAGTGTTTTGACGCGCTGCACATTGTCACACTTTCATTTCCATAAGAGTTCGGAGATCCTTCCGAATTTCAGTAATTGAATCGTATCAGTTTAATTATTACAGTAGGGTTTGTTCGTACTTCACCTTTTCACAGTTATATTATCTTGATTTTTCAAACTTCATTTTGGATTTTTCTCATTGCAATGCAATAGTTGTAATATTTCAATAGCGACGGGTTATACCTTAAATAGACGCTGCTCCATCTACTAATAGTTTCGATGTTTAGTCTGGATTTCATTTGTTGAAAATAAAGATATAAAGTATTTTAATAGTGTCTTGCCGTGGTTTTGCTTGTCGCTTTGACATTCTCATAATGTTTCATTGTTCATTTTGGATTTCTTTCGTTGAAATGCAAGAGTTGGAATATTTCAGTAGTGTTTTGTCGTGGTTTACCATGTAAAAGTTACATTCTCTTGATTTTTCAAATTTCATTTTTAATTTCTTCCTTTGAAACACAAGAGTTCGAATATTTCAGTAGTCTTTGGTTGTGGTTTACCGTGTCACAGTTACATTTTCTTTATTTTTCAAAGTTCATTTGGGATTTCTTACGTTGAAATGCAAGAATTGGAATATTTCATTAGTGTTTTATCGTGGTTTACTTTGTCACAGTTACATTCTCTTGATTTTTCTAAGTTCATTGTGGATTTCTTTCGTTGAAATATGTTTTGTTGGGCTTTACCTTGACACAGTTACATTTCTTGATTTTTTTGTTAGGTTAGGTTAGATGAAGTTAGGTGTTAGGTTAGGTTAGCCTACGTACGCGCGCGTACGTAGGCTAACCTAACCTAACCTAACTTAACCTAACCTAACTTGATCTAACCTAATACTAACAAAAATCAAGAAAATGTAACTGTGTCAAGGTAAAGCACAACAAAACATATTTCAACGAAAGAAATCCACAATGAACTTTGCATTTCACCGAAATAAAACCAAATGAACTTTGAAAAAATTAAGAGAATGTAAGTCTGACAAGGTAAACCATGACAAAACACTAATGAAATATTACAACTCTTGCAGTTCAACGAAAGAAATTCAAAATGAACTTTGAAAAATCAAGAGAATGTAACTGTGATAAGGTGAACCGTAACACAACACTACTGAAATATTCCACTCTTGCATTTCAACAAAAGAAATTCAAAATGAACTTTGAAAAATTAAGAGAATGTAACTGTGACAAGGTAAACCACGACAAAACACTATTGAAATATTCCAACTCTTGCATTTCATCGAAAGAAATCCAAAATGAACTTTGAAAAATTAAGAGAATGTAACTGTGACATAGGTAAACCACAACAAAACACTATTAAAATATTCCAACTCTTGCATTTCATCGAAAGAAAATCAAAATTAACTTAGAAAAATCAAGAGAATGAAACTGTCACAATGAAAACCACATCACAACACTACTGAAATGATCCAACTCTTGCATTACACCGAAATAAAGCCAAAAGAAACTTTGAAAAAATAAAAAAACATAACTCTGACACGGTATATCACGACAAAACCATTCTGTAATATTCCAACTCTTTTATTTCATCGAAAGAAATTCAAAGTGAACTTTGAGAAATTAAAAGAATCCAAATGTGACATGTTAAACTACGAACAGACATTCGAGAAATATTCAAACTCTTGTATTTAAATGAAAGAAATTGAAAATGAACATTGAAAAATTAAGAGAATGTAACTGTGACAAGGTAACCCACGATAAACCGTTACTGAAATATTCCAACCCTTGCATTTCAACGAAAGAAATCCAAAAAAAACTTTGAAAAATCAAGAAAATATAACTGTGCTATGGTAAACCATGACAAAATACTACTGAAATATTTCAACTCTTGCTTTTCAATGAAATAAATTCTGAATTATCTTTTAAAAATCAATAGAATATATCTTTGAAAAGGTAAACCACAACAAAAGACTACTGAAATAAACCAACTTTTCCCTTTCAACAACGGAAATTAAACGTTAAAATTAAAAAACTAAGAAAATGTAGCCGTGTCAAGGTAAACTATAACAGCACACTACTAAAATGTTACAAGTCTATCATATCAAGGATAGAAATAAAAAATTGACTTTGAAAAATCAAGAAAATGTAACTGTGACATGGTAAACCACAACAAAACACTACTGAAATATTCCAACTCTTGCATTTCAATTAAAAAATTCAAAGTGAACTTTGAAAAATCAAGAGAATGTAACTGTGACAAGGTAAACCACGACAAAACACTACTGAAATATTCCAACTCTTGCATTTCAATGAAAGAAATTCAAAATTAACTTTGAAAAATCATGAAAATGTAACTGTGAAACGTTAAACCACAACAAAACACTACTGAAATAATCAAACTCTTTCATTTCAGCGAAAGAAATTAAAAATTAACTTTGAAAAATCAATAAACTTTAAGTGGGATAAAGTAAAGTGCAAAAACACGCTACCGAAATAATCCGACTCTTGCATTTCAACGAAAGAAATTCAAAATGAACATTGAAAAATTAATATGATATAACTGCGACGGGGTAAAGCATAACAAAACACTACTGAAATAATCCAAATCTTGCTTTTCAACGAAGGGAATTCGAAATGAACTTTGAAAAATCAAGAGAGTGTAAGTGTGACAAGGTAAACGATGACAAAACACCACTGACATTTTCCAACTCTTTCATTTCAATGAAAGAAATTCGAAATTAACTTTTAAAAATCAAGAGAATGTAACTGTCACTTGGTAAACTATAACAAACCCCTACAGAAATAATCCATCTCTTTCATTTCAGTGAAGGAAATTCAGAATGGGGATGGAAAAATTATCAAAATTTAAGTTTGATCTGGTAAACAATTACAAACACTGCTAAAATAATCAAACTCAAACTATTCACGATATAAATTAAAAAGGGGATGTTAAACATGAAGAGAATATCACTGTGTCAAGGTAAATCACGACAAAACTCTACGAAATTAATCAAACTTTTTTATTTGAGTGAAACAAATTCAAAGGTAAATTTGAAAAATCGTTAGAATTTATCTGTAAACAAGTAAACCAAGACATAACACTACTTACGTAATCCAACCAGCGAAACACAACGAAGGATCTTCCAAAACGAGCTATGAAAAATTAATAGAGCGTAACCGCGATTTAGTAAACCATAACATAATATTACTGACAGGACCACACACCTGCTTGTCAACGCAAGTAATCCAAAATAAACATTGGAAAATTAAGAGCACGTAACTGTGACATGGTACGCAATAACAAAACCTTAGTGACATGAGCCAACCTTTGCTAATCTAGGGAACAAACCCAAAATGAACTTTGAACAGACATGAGGAGGTCACTCTGGCAAATAGAACCACGACGAATAGCTACTAGAATGAATCGACTTTTGCTTTTCACTGAAAGAAATCCAGAATTGACTTTGAAAAATCTTGAAAATTTAACAGTGACCAGGTGAACCACGTCAAAACACTACTGAAATAATTAAACTCGCGCATTTCACGACTGGAATTCTAAATAAGCAGTGAAAAAATCACAACAATATAACTGTGACAAGGTAAACCACGACAAAACACTACTGAAATAATCCAACTCTTGCATTTCAACGAATGAAATCCAATATGAAATTTGAAATATCAAAAAATTATAACAGTGTACAGGTAAACCACAATAACATACTACTGAAATAATCCAACTCTTGTATTTTAGCAAATATAATCCAAAAATGAACTTTGAAAAATCAAGAGATTGTAACTGTGACAAGGTAAAGCACGACAAAACACTACTGTAATATTCCAACTCTTGCATTTCAATGAAAGAAATCCAAAATGAACTTTGAAAAATTAAGAGAATGTAACTCTGACAAGGTAAACCACGATAAAACACTACTGAAATATTCCAACTCTTGCATTTCAATGAAAGAAATACAAAATGAACTTTGAAAAATCAAGAAATGTAATTGTGAAAATGTAAACCACAACAAAACACTACTGAAATATTCCAACTCTTGCATATCAACGAAAGAAAACCAAAAATAACTTAGAAAAATCAAGAGAATGTAACTGTGACTAGGTAAACCAAAACAAAACACTACTGAAATATTCCAACCCTTGCATTTCATCGAAAAAAATACAAAATGATCTTTGAAAAATAAAGAGAATACAACTGTAACTTGGTAAACCACGACGAACCACAATTGGAATATTCAAACTCTTGCATTTCAATGAATGAAATTCAAAATTAACTTTGAAAAATTAAGAGAATATAACTTTGACAAGGTAAACAACAAAAGACACTACTGAAACATTCCAACTCTTACATTTCAACGAAAGAAATTCAAAATGAACCTTGAAAAATCAAGAGAATGTAAGTTTGGCAAGGTAAATCATGACATAACACTAGTGAAATACTCCAACTCTTACATTACAATGAAACAAATTCAAAATGAATTATTAAAAATCATTAAAGTGAAACTTTGACATGGTAAAGCCAATCAAAACACTACTAAAATATTCCCACTCTTTTATTTCAACGAAAGATATCCAAAAATGAAAGATGAAAAACCAAGAAAATATAACTTTTACAAGGTAAACCACAACAAAACACTACCGACATATTCCAAATCTTGCATTTCAACGAAATAAATCCAAAATGAACTTTGAAAAATTAAGAGAATATAACTGTGTTAAGGTAAAACAAAACAAAACACTACTAAAATAATCAAACTCTTGCATTTCAAGGAAAGAAATCCAAAATGAACTTTGAAAAATTAAGAGAATATAACTGTGACATAGGTAAACCACGACAAAACACTACTGAAATATTCCAACTCTTGCATTTCAGTGAAAAAAATTCAAAATGAACTTTGAAAAATCAAGAGAATGTAACTGTGAGAAGGTAAACCACGACGTAACACTACTGAAATATTTCAGCTCTCGTATTTCAACAAAAGAGATTAAAAATGAATTTTAAAAACTAAAAGAATATAACTGTGACAAGGTAAAGTACGGCAAAACACTACTGAAATAATCCAAATCTTGAATTACACTGAAATAACTTCAAATGAACTGTAGAAAATCAAGTCAATATAAGCGAGACAAGGTTAAAAATGACAAAATACAACTGAAATCTACCACCTATTTGTTTTCCATGCAAGGATTTCGAAATGAACTATGAAAAATCAAAAAAATGTCACTGTGTAAAGGTAAACCACAACAAGTCACCACTGACATTTTACAACTCTTGCATTTCAATGAAAGAAATTCAAAATGAATTTTAAATAATTAAGAGAATGTAGCTGTGAGATGGTAAACAATAACATAACACTGCTGAAATAAACCAACCCATGCATTTCTGTTAATGAAATTAATAATGTACATTAAAACTTCAATAAAATGCAGCAGTGGGAAGGTAAACTATACCACGCTCCTCCTGAAATAATCCGACTCTTGCAGTTTAGGGGAAGAAACTGACTATGGACTTTGAAAAATTATGAGAATGTACCTTGGGCAAAATCAACCATGACAAAACACTACCGGAATAATCCAAATCATGCGTTTCAATGAAGGAAATTCGAAATTAACTTTAAAAAATAGTAAAAATGTAACTGTGACAAAGTAAACCATGATAAACCACTACTGACATAATCCAACTCTTGCATTTCAATGAAAGAAATTTAAAATGAAGTTTGAAAAATCAATGGAATATAATCTGTGACATTGTAAACCTCGAAATAAAACTACTGAAATATTTCATCTCTATTTCTTCAACGACAGTAATCCAAAATGATCTGAGGACTATTTATCAGATTCAACAGGGACATGGTAAACCCCGACAAAACACAACCTAAAGGTTCCCACTCTTGCATTACAATGTAAGTAACTATATATATAATATTTAAAATTCTAAGTACGTAACTGAGACTTGGTAAACCATGACAAAAAACTACCGAAAAAATCAAACTCATACAAATCAATGTAAGGACTCCGAAGTGAAATTATGCAATATTAGAGACTGGAGCAGTGCCAATATATAGCAAGGCAAGACACTACCTAGATGATCCAATTCATACAGTTTAACGAAAAAATTCAAAATGAACTTTGAAAAATCAACAGAATGTAACTGTGACAAGGTAAACTATAATGAAACACAACTGAAATATTCCAACTCTTGCATTTCAACGAAAGAAATTCAAAATGAACTTTTAAAAATCAAGAGAATGTAAGTGTGAAATGTTAAACGACGACGAAACACTACTGGAATATTCCAACTCTTGCATTTCAACGAAAAAAATTCAAAATGAACTTTGAAAGACTAATGGAATGTAAATGTGACATGGTAAACCACAACAAAACACTACTTTAATAATCCGAATCTTGAATTTCAATGAAAGAAATACACTATGAAATTTGAAACGTTATTCGAGTGTTACTGGGAAATATTAAACCATGACCAGCTGATTCTGAAATAATCCAACTTTTGCATTTCAATTAATGACTTTCAGAATGAACTTTGAAAAATCGTTAGAATGTATGTGTGACCAAGTAAACCACGACAAAACACTATTGAATTAATCCGACTCTTACTTTTCACGAAATAAATTCGAAACGAGCTTTTAAAAGTCAAGAGAATGTAACTTAGACAAGGTAAACTAGAATAAGATACTACTGAAATGATCCCACTATTGCATTTGACCAAATAAAATTAGAAATGAACTTTAAAAAAATGATAAAATGTAATTTTGATAAGGTAAACCACGACGAAATACTACTGAAATATTTCGACACTTGCATTTCAACGATATAAATACAAAATGAACTTTGAAAAATCAATAGATTTTAATTGTGACAAGGTAAACTATGACAAAACACTACTGAAATATTCCAACTCATGCATTTCAACGAAAGAAATTCAAAATGAACTTTGAAAAATTAAGAGAATCTAACTGTGACAAAGGTAAACCATTACAAAACACTACTGAAATAATCCAATTCTTGCATTTCAATGAAAGAAATACACAATGAACTTTGAAAAATCAAGAGAGTTTAACTGTGACACGGTAAACCACATCAAAACACTACTGAAATATTCCAACTCTTGCATTTCAACGAAAGATATTCAAAATGAACTTTGAAAAATCAAGAGGAATGTAACTGTGACAAGGTAAACCACGACAAAACACTACTGAAATATTCCAACTCCTGCATTTCAATCGAAAGAAACTCAAAATGAACTTTCAAAAATTAAGAGATTGTAACTGTGATATGGTAAACCACGACAAAGTTATACTGAAATAATCCAACTCTTGCATTTCAATGATAGAAATTCAAAATGAACTTGATAAATTAAGAAAATGTAACTTTGACAAGGTAAACCATGATCAAAACACTACTGAAATATTACAACTCTTGCATTTCAACAAAGGAAATCAAAAAATTAACTTTGAAAAATCAAGAGAATGTAACTGTGACAAGGTAAAGCACGAGAAAACACTACTGTAATATTCCAACTCTTGCATTTCAACGAAAGAAATTAAAAATGAACTTTGAAAAATCAAGAAAAATGTAACTGTGACAAGGTAAACCACGACAAAACACTACTGAAATAATCCAACTCTTGCATTTCAACGAAGAAATTCAAAATGAACTTGGAAAAATTCAAGAAGATCTAGCTTTGATAAGATAAACCATAACAAAAGACTATGGAAGTAAACCAACTCTTGCATTTCTATGCAAGAGATTCCAAATAAACGTGTATAAATCATAAGACTGAAACTGTGATAAGGTGAAGCACAACAAAACACTACTGAAATATTCCAACTCTTGCATTTCAACGAAAAGATTCAAAATGAACTTTGAAAAATCAAGAGAATGTAACTGTGACAAGGTAAAGCACAACAAAACACTACTAAAATATTACAACTTTTGCATTTCAATGAAAGAAATTCCAAAATGAACTTTGAAAAATCAAGAGAATATAACTGTGACAAGGTAAACCATGACAAAACACTACTGAAATATTCTAACTCATGCATTTCAATGAAAGAAATTCAAAATGAACTTTGAAAAATTAAGAGAATGTAACTGTGACTATGTAAACCATGACAAAACACTACTGAAATATTCCAACTCTTGCATTTCAACGAAAGAAATTCAAAATGAACTTTGAAAAATTAAGAGAATGTAACTGTGACAGGTAAACCACGAACAAAACACTACTGAAATATTCCAACTCTTTGCATTTCAATGAAAAGAAATTCAAAATGAACTTTGAAAAATCAAGAGAATGTATTTGTGACATGATAAACCACGACAAAACACTACTGAAATATTCCAACTTTTGCATTTCAACGAAAAAAATTCAAAATGAACTTTGAAAATCAAGAGAATGTAACTGTGACAAGGTAAACCACGACAAACCCGTACTGAAATAATCCAACTCTTGCATTT
>NC_142794.1:33447548-33502243 GCF_049724085.1 Artemia sp. Qi Xiang Cuo
AGAGATAGCAAAGATTAGAAAAGAGTGGTTTCCTTGCAAAAAATTATATTTAGATATGTAATATGGGGTTAATATCTCACAGAGATAAGTTTATAGTGGGATTGAATAGGACTAAAAATTGGAAGAAATAGAAAGGTGTGAAAAAATACATACATTTGCATATCCCGGCTGCACTTGGGCACCCGAAGGACCAGGTAGTGCATGCTGGAGGGCCACTTCCTGACCTTGCATAAGTGGGGCAGCTGTTGAATGCCCAGGCATTGTATGATGGAAGTTGGACGGACCGGCTGCGTTACATTCTTGTACAGATGATTGCACTTGTTTTGGAGGCTTCGGCCAGCTACCATATTGCCGGACAGTAGCCTTCGCGTGGCCCACATTATTAACCCTCGCTTTCTTGGAGGGAGGGGGCACGCATTCTTCACAATTTGCCTTAAAAGGAAGAGAAAAAATTAGTATCTAAATAATTTGCCCCCTTTTTTACAGAAAGAAAGTTAGTATCATCATCCATGTAATTTTGTCTAGAAAAGGCATTTATCACTAAGAAAGCACAACCTAACAAATTTTGTGAAATATACTAATTGCATCCTTTTTTGAATCTAAGAATTACGGCTCACTGAGCCCTTCAAAAACCTGCCTATATAAATCGGCCTAATTTCTTATTTTTAGGCGTTTCTGTTCTTTTCTGGTTTTAATCGGCATTGTGCACGCCTTGTTTGATGCATTTAAAGTATTAACGATATTTTTTTTATCTTTCCATATCCTTTTACGATAGCTGGTATTTATCACACACCCAGAAAAAACATCCCACGGAAAATAACCCCCACGGAAAATATCCCTGAGAAAAGACATGGGAAAATACCCCCTCCCTCCACCGAAAGATATGGTAAAAATGCTATTCAATTTACGCATAATAAAGCAATGTATCTTTTTCTTAAACTCACCCCCCTTACTTTTCACGCGAAGAAACAGTTTGTTTTCACCTTACAATGATGGCGATAGAATTGAGGCATGACCCCCTCCCCCTTTCGCCAATGTCCTAAATATATTGTTAGATCTTAATTTGAAAATAACGAGATTTCACCGGTTCTCCAAAAAGAGATTGTATATGCCTGCGCTTAATTAGTGTTTTAATTTGACAGAAGAATAGTTCCGTTGACTTGACCGCGTTTGTAAGCCGGAAAGGGTGACTACTAATTTTAACCACGCACTGGAGTCTTGTGTCAAAACCAGGTTCGGTTAATAACAACAGTGACGGAAGTCAATGATCGCTTTTAGCTAGGATATAGAACACTTAAAATTGCATAAATTTAACGAAAGAAAATTATTTCTTTTTGCTAGAATTAAGGTCGTAAACAGCGGGGGAAGGAAGGATGGGGTTTACGTAACGAAAAAAGACCGTATTTTACACTTTTGACCGAGTACGAACAACCTATAGGGCCGTCTGTATCGGGGGGGGGGTTTACCCGAATATAGTAGAGGGTGACCACGGAAAACAATTTTATTTTGAAAATAAAAAATAAAAACAGAACTTACATTGCTAATTGTGGCTGCCAAGGCTTCTAATTCATCAATAATTTCATATGTTCTATCCATTGTGTCACAATACTTTCTGATAATTTAATCACATTGCATGCCCGTTATATACGAAATCTCAAGGGCGAATTGTTATGTAACGGGGAAATCATATGTAACCAGCCCTCTGATTGGCTGAGAAGGAGGATGTATCTGACTCGCTTATTGGCTGAGAAGGAGACACGTGATCTAACTGTTTCCGGGAAAGTCATAACATTTGGTTTGAACAACAACATCAAATACTATTTCTGGATCATCCATATAACAGACATGAAAAACATCAAATAAATCGAACAACAAGTGAGAAAACCATAAAACAGACATGAATTGCTGTTGACATCCATAAATGTGACAAAGTTCCTGTTTTTCAAATTCTCACTGACAAAAACCATTAAACATCCATGAAAAACATCAAATAAATCGACCCACACACATAACCATCATAGAAAACATACGTAAATGTGACAAAATTCCTGTTTTTCAAATTCTCATTGACAAAAAAACCATAAACCACGTGGTTCTCGTGCCAATATATGGTGTTAAAAAAAGTTGTAGGTGGCAGCAGGGGTGCCACATGGGGGCTTTAGGGTCACTTCTACTAACGTAGGCAAGAATAAAAAACTAAGGGGGCAAGGACGTCCCTTTCCCTCAATTACTGTGGTTAGAACTAGCACACAGGCTTCATTGCAGAGTGAATTTTGAATGTTTAATTCAAAAATGTTGATCAATCAAGCTTAATTTTTGGTAGATTTTTAGTTGAAAAGTTTTAAGTTTAGTTAATTTGTTTTCGCAGTAATCTTTTACGTTTAAGGTGAGTAGGCGATTTATGAAACTTACTAAGAGGGTCTGGAGGGGAGTATATATGAAGGGTTCTTATAAACCTCCAGTTAAGGGCAAACCCTCTTGACCCCCCCCCCCTTAGATACGGCCTTGACTCTATCTGAATTCCTTTACGATTACATCACTGCTCGCGGGTTCCCAGAGGTAACAATAAGACAAGGTAGGATTTCCTACTCAGACAAATGAATTAATGCTATAGCACAATATGTATATAGACACTGGTTCATATCAAAGAAAAATCCTCATAGGTTGTCCATCCGACCTCGGCACTCAAAAGGAGAGCATTTCCGACTTAAGCTTATTCTATTTGATGGTGTACCGACTTGAAAAAGCGTAACAAAATGCATACAAACACATATTTGATGTATTTTTTGAAGTTTTTCTTTATAAAAACCACTATCAATCAGTCTGTCATTAAAATGCATTGCTAAATGGACGCTAACTTGGGAATTGACATGAACATCTCAAAAGGGGAGTTTGTTTAGTTTTGCTGTGTTTTTTTACTTCAAGAAAAACTTCAGGAATTCAATCTAAACTGACGTCATGTTCTTCAAAAAGTGACGCCATGATAGTAAGCGTGCAAGGGCCAGGGCTACAGTTTGTTGGTATTGAGGTAAAGTTGTGACGTCATGCATGACGTCACTTACTGCATATAGGACCGATCAGAATTATTTTTGTATCATATAATTTTGAACATTCAATCAAGTAAAATACAATGTCTTTAAATGAATCCCTTTGCCAGCCACAGGGTGGCCGTACTTCAATTCATCAAAAGACTGGTTTTCCAGTACACAAGGATACATACGCAGATCTGAATGACTGTAATTTAGTTGGGTTCTGTTTTGGAAAGCCCAAAGTAAAAATAGTGAAGAAAAAAATAACAAGTGAAAATGAGGTGGGGACAGAGGTCTACGAAAAAGAGTGCGAAAGATTTATGCTTATTTTCGGGGCATTTACAGCTGAGCTGACAGATGGTATTATGGAGAGAAAAGAGAAAGCTGCTCTTCGGGCAAAAGAAATAGAGAAGCTGCTCGACCCTTGTATTAAGCACCTCAAAGCTGAAACCAAAATCATGCAACGTCGACGTGACTATAAAAAGGCAATGGAGAAGTATGAAGAATTTGTGAAAATCTTCACAGATGGCTCAGCATTAGGAGAAGGAGTCGCTGGATGTGCAGTAGCTATTCCTGAACTAGGGCGAATCAAAATCCGAAAAATTCAATACGAAAAAGCAATTCAAGCAGAGTTACAAGGCCTCTTGGAAGCGCTTTTGCTGATTTTAGACTCGACCTGGAAGTTGGGTGATTCTGTCGTCATTTGTACAGACGCGCTGTCTGGCTTAGAATCGCTAATGAGTGTCAAGGCTCACAAAAGAGAAACATTAATACGACACATTCAAGATACAGCTATGAGAGCTTCAAAAAAGCTAAAAGTTTTAAGGTTTATGCGGGTACCAGCCCACATGGGAATAGCAGACAACGAACAGGCTGATCTAGGTGCAAGGCACGCGGCAAACATCGTGAACAAAAATCCAGACATCATATGTTATGATCCAAGAGGCGAGAAGGATTTCTTGCGCGACAATTTAGCGAAGAAAGCCAAATTTCTTCCAAAAAAAGAGAAGCCTGAACAAAATAAGAAAAAGCTGTTGAAACCTGGCCAGAAAATGGAAAATGTGTTCTAATAAGACTTCAAAGGATGCTCAGTTATTCGTAGGCTACTAAAAACCATTCCCATTAGAAAAAAGGAAAGATTTCCAAGAGCATTTACTCCCGAAATACATGTCATCAATATAATATTCCTCAGTAGAGTATCCTTATTTATTCTTGTGATTTTCAGTGCTTTATGGATAAAGTTTCTCTTGTACAAATAAAACCCGATTATCAACATTTTTAATTGTTAAATTAGGAATGCCTTAGCTTTAGTCATCACTTATTTAGGTTACGATTAAAGGTTTATGATTCTGCAAATTATGTAAATTGCGATTAACTTTTTAAGCGGGAATTATATAAGGAAAGCCTTACCTTAGCCTTAGTCGTTGTTGAAGTAGGTCACGATTGGAGGTTTATGATACCGTAAATTACGACCATAAAGGTTTACGAATGCTATTGCTGTATGTATCTGTGAATCTCTTTGTGGAGGAGGGGGGAGTGGCTGACAGAACCCGACGCCACGCAGGCTTTCTTTTCACCGGCGAATAGCAGATATTTAGGGAAATCGACGACGCGCCACCGATTTTTTCTTATTAGTAAGATGTTTCAAACCTGTTCAAAACACCCTGGGTGACGTACCGTTCAAATTTGAACAAACATGTGCGTTTATTAAAGCCCTCTAGAACTTCAAGGGCAGGTGCTACATAATGACAAATTTAAATTCAAAGAAAATCTTTAAACTCAAAGACTAAACTGAAGAATCTATGGGATCAAGAGTATTCTTTAAGTCTTTTAATCTCTTACTTTTCAATAAACGGTAGCCTATATTCGCTTCCCTCTTTGTCTGTGGTTTCATGATAACTTTTGTCTTACTCCATGCAATCCAGTAATCACAGCATCATACCTTTCAACCGAAAGTGTGTCAAAATAGTGAAGCAGTTTTTGCTCTTCCTGTACAGCAGAAAACAGAAGAAGCCAAGGACTCGGTTTATCTGGGGAACCGGGGGAAAAAAACTACAAACAACAACATCTTGTAAAAAGGCCTGCCACATAGCATTTATATCAGACCCAGTTTAAGGGCACTAACTAGGACAAGATTTGAACAATAAAAGCCGTAATGAATTTAAGTACAAGGGAGAGCTGCCTTCTATCTCCATTCTAACGGGAAAGGTCCTTGGAACGGAGGGGGAGCAGCACCCCAAACTTTTTGATAATTGGTAAAATTCGGACCAAGAATCCAAAACTAATCCGATTTGGATACCAATTCCAAGATTCGGCAGAGAAGGTCCAAAGCTCAATAATAAAATTTATAAATTCTTTGAAGGAATCTCGTATTGATACGTTCTGCTATTAAATATAGTTAAAGACGAATCAAAATCTAAAATCCTTCCACAAATATGAAAAAAAAAGTTGAAAATGGGGCTGAATTTCGCAAAAGATTTTAATCTTATTGCTCTCTTCTTTCAGAAATCCAACTGAATTTTCTCTGCCGAATATGGTAAAATGTGAAACTCTTTAACCTTACGTTTTCATAGTTTCGCCAAATTGGCCAAATTGAAACTAAGAGAGTAAAAACTGTTTCTGACCTAATAAAAAAAAGTTAATACCCTCCTATGGAAAGATTGTCTAGGGCGCCAGGCAATTCAATCCCGGTGAAAATTTACCACCGATATTTACCCTTAAGATTTCCACACGTAAAATTGAGTCGGTTTAGAGAAAGTAAAACAAAGAAAAAGAACTTCGTACAGGAATTCTAGCAAATTCCCCCAGTGTAAAATTCCCCTGAAAAGTTTACCCCTCGGAAAATTCCTTCCCCAAGGAAAATTTTGCCATTAGAAAATCCTCCCCGAAGAAAATCCCCCCCCCCACCCGAAAAATGTCCGTAAACTTCCCAATAACAAAGATTATACGTAAACAATGGGCAAATTTTAAAACTTAAAGTTAAATTTATAAAAAATTTTATAATTTTACAACTCAGTGGCTGTGGGAATCCTCTAGACCCCCACATTTCCTGGTCCTCTAGAGACTCATAGTATCCAAATATGGCGTTGAAATTCTTTCTTTTCAATGCGAGATGCTTCGTTTGATTGTCAGGGAGGGCAGCAATCTTTGAGAGAAAAACAGCAGTGCTAGTCATGCTAGTGAAACACAGAGAAGGCAGTTTGAGTGTCTTGGACAATCAATGTGACATCTAGAGAACCACGGAAAATCATCTAGGGGTTGTGTTAAACTATCGGAACTATTCTAAGGGGCGTCACTATTCTGCCTAAACGCATTTTGTTTGTGTCAGATTTTATATTGTATATGTGTGGATAACTAAAAAAAAAAATTCCTTCTAGAGTTCGGTCCTACTGGACATCTCGATGTACATATTTTGTCAGCGATGGAAACGCAAATTCTGACATTCGAATGATCTGGCGTTCAACTGCCGATTGTCAATGAAGGCGTTATTTTAAAATGTAGAAATTAAAATTGTAGTTATTTTTATAATTGAATAGAAATAAAAACAAATTGAAAACGGGTAAAAGTTTTCATAAGGCAGTGAACTTTGGAAGAAAAAAAATTCGATACAAATAAAAGTTAACGTCCGAATATTTGGACTTCATGTTCGAAAGCCTCTAAGAATTGAAAAAAATATAACAAGAGAAAAACTACATTAAACAATCAAACCCATATAAAAATATGAAAAGAAAACGCAGATGCTATAAAAAAGATAAATAATAAAAATGAAGGAGACCCAGACCTAATAAACTTCAGTTGTTGTTTTCAAACAAGTCCAATATGACATTTCAAGCCCAAGCACAAGGCAAGGTGAGTGCAACATATTGTTGTATAAGTCTGCTTGTTATCATTTTGCTAGAATGCCATACCAGAGATAAAGATCCGATGTACATAATAGTGTATGACTGTTACTCTTTCTTATGTTTGTGCATGAATTATATAGAACCAGTTTAAAGATAACTTTTTATAGTTATTTATAACACCTGATAGACTCTACTTTATCAGGTGTGAGCTTATTTCCTTTTTTTGTGCAACGCCTCTGTTTATTCCCAATTTCTTATGGATGTGTTCCTTGATTTTTTTCATTTGTCTTTCCTTTTTCCCCCGTTAAGACGTAAAGCCAAAGTTCGCTGTCTTATTGAAAGTTTTGCCCCTTTCAAATATTTTGATTTCAGTTTATTCATAAATGAAAAGGCAGTGTTATCTCTTATTAAGCCATCTTTATTAGTAAAAAAAAACTTTCATATGCCTCTGAAACCTAAAGTTTTACGTTTTTGTTCTTTTTATTATTTAATTGCTGAAACTTTTTTTTTACTTCATTATTGTATTCATTTGTCCGCATAGTATTTTCAAGTCGCTCAGCAATTACTGGGAAATATTCAATGTTGAAAGAGCGTGGTTGAAATGGATCAGGATGATGTTTTAGTCACATGCTTTCGAACCAAAACCGCCTTTTAATGTCCTTTTCTCACAATTAACTGTATTAAACTGGATAGTCATAATGAGCTTCTCAGTCAGATCATTTTCAATGCTAATCGTGTCTTCCATTGCTGTTGCTCTTGTGTTAAAAAAAATGCTGGAAAAATTACTATGTTGCTTAACATAAGTTGAATTTTCGTATCTTGATAAATTGCTTGACAAGGCAAATGTAATTTTTGAGATTGGCAATTAAATTGAGGGGGTAGGCAAATTTTGTTCCTTTTGGAACCTCTGTGTGAACCTAAGGCTACAGTCGATAGCCTGAATCTATCCAGAATACAGCTACATTTACTGTTTATATCTTATCATATTACAAATAAAATCTTATAGAAGGTCCTCGACACATCTAATTCCAAACCAATTAGACCAATGTATTAAAGAAAAACTACTAAACATAGCTTTGCACAGAGGCGGTTTTAGGGAAGGGGCAGAGGGAGCACTTGGCCTGGGCGCAGAAATTTTAGGGGCGCAAAATTTCAAACAAATAATCTAACTGTTATAATAATTTTGTAATTTTGAAATTTTATTTATAAATTAGAGGGCGCAGTTAATAAATAATATAGTTAATAAATATTAATTGATTAATAAATTAAAAATAGTTTAAAACTGAAAAAAGATTAAATAATAATAATTAACTGAATTAATTAATAATAACAAATTAATTATTAATAATTAAATAATAAAATAAAAAAAATTATTAATTAATTAATAAATTGAAAATAATTGTGTTAATAAATTTTTTTTTTTAATTTGGCCTGAAAATTTTGTGGGCGGCAAGGGGGAGGGGCTAATCAAGATTTGGCCCCAGGCACAAGGGAGGTCAGAACTACCATTATAGCTTATGAAAAGCTAGATCTTTTCAAAAGTTGCACTTATAATTGATGGTAAAAACTGTTTTTACTTACAAAGTTCCAGCCTTACTTTTGTCTTCCAGTCTTACGCTGGCTTTTGACGCTTATTGAAGTGCGATTTTAAAGAACGAAGATTATGTCAATAATCCCAAGGAGGTACACAATCAGATCTATTTTTCTACGAAAAAACGAAATGTTTGAAATAAATGTATAAATATATACATGTTATATATGACTGTACACACTGAGTTTCCAATTCAGGTGGAATTTTTTTTCCTCACCCATGGTTTTTGAACAGGTTTTTTTCGGTGAAATTTGGGTTAAATTGTTCTTTTTTTATTCGTAATAATTTCTGTTACAGAATTTATGAATATGATCCTTTTTTTAGTACCTTTAAATTTTCGTTTTGACCTGTTAACTTTTACCGGCCAGGAAAATCTCCCAACTGTGTGCACTAAAAACGCAACAAAACAATTTTGCGAAACAAGCAAAAAAGTCTTTATAGAAAAATTATAGGCGATAGAAGATTCTGACTAAACTTCCGAAAAAAAGTAGCTTAACCCTAGATTCAAACAAAAAAAAAGGCGCTTTGATTGGCAACATCCAGCTGTTGCGTCAGAATGCAACTTAAGTTGGTGTCAACTTCCCGAGGATTTTTACGCCACACAATTTTTACAGCCATTTTCAATTACACAATCCCTCTCATCTTTCACGCTTGTTTTTCATAAAATTGCCGAATAAACTGCGCAGTTGCAAGATGAAAATTGATTTTTTCAACTCCAATAAATCTTTGATAAAAGCACCTACAATTGGTAACGTTGGCAATTAATTTGCTGTGACAAGCGAATGTAGTTCCTGTGTCACCATCTATTTGAACCCACGCTAGAAAACAATTAACGTTCTTGTCCCAAACACAGTATTTACCTATGGTTTTTATATATTTCCGTTATAAATGCAAAAATCAAAATCATTTAACTTCCCTATTTAAGTTAAAACAAACATAAGAAGCACAGATTAATAGAAATACTATAGCATATTTTCTAAATTTAAATTGTACAACTATTCAACATAACAATGTTAATAGCCCTTTCTTCCTCTGAACCTTTGTCTGTTGTCTAATAGAGACCGTTTACAATCAAAAAAAGATTTTCTTAGTCCATGGCATACTTCTGGTATAGACGGATGATTTTCCATGATGCACTGTTTCGGTGTTTTGCGATCATCTTCACACAATCAGTAGCCAGCATACAAGCTTTCAGTTCTGCTCGCAGGCCAGAGCATGCGCCTCGGGTCTCTTCTTTGGAGGTATCTGACATTCTGGAGGAAAAAATCAGCATGAGTTAAAAGACCTGTATTTAAATTTGTGTTCCTTATGCTATGAATTCCTAACTTTTATCATTAACTGCTTCATACATGTTTTTGCCGCCAAATATTCCCCTCCTTCCCCCGTTGACTCTGAAAACACCATTTTCTTGGCTTTTCATTGAAAAGGGCTTTTTTTGTATTTCCAGTGACGAATTAAAAAAAATAATACAAAAATCCCCCCTCCTCTAAAGTTTGAAAAGTTTTTGGTATGTTATTTTTCTGCCAAACCTAATGTTTCAAAGAACGACGGCAATTTTGCTATTATTCAGTAGCTCCATTTCAGCTCCACTCTCTGCCAAATTACATCTTTGGAACTTACTTCGCCCTTTTTTAGAATAAAAAATATGTTAGAAAACATGTTTTTTTACTTTTTATATATTTTTATATCCATGTTCGACATTTTTTTGTTTTGCTTTTTAAGTAAGTTTAAATAACTTTAAAAAAAGCGGAAGAAACATGATATATATAGCTTGATGGGCGGATGCACCTGAGCCTGCCGAATGCGTTGATATAACCTGATAAGTACCTTGTCCTTACGGTGTAAGTTACAGCTGTAGGCTTATCGCAAAATCGCATGCCCGCAGGGATCATAAGCCTTAAGCAGAGTAAAATCATGCGGCGGAAGGAATGGAGAGTATGGAGACAGATTGTCAGGTTACAAAGAATTTCAATGTCTAGTATTCCAATATCTAGGGTTCGTCACAAGGCATGTAGTGTTCCTTAAAAATTTAATAAAATTATATCCTTTTACAGAAAAATACAAAGGGGAAAACTAAATCACAATCGTGACTCTCATCCAAGTATTCACAAAACAGTAGTGTATGGAGGGGGGGGGGATTGTGGCAAGACGGCGAACCCTCTAAGTTAGCAGTGCTTTCATTTTGTTGACTAAAGGCATAGAAAGTGTGTTCGCATTCGCTGATTGTCCCATGCGTTTTAGTCTTGTTTTAATAAATCACACAACGGTGCATCTGGCGGTATCACCCATCAAAATAATGCATTAAGTTTACTTGCTATATTCCTTATCAATCATCCTGAAGGGAGATCCTAAAGCTGATTTTATGAGAGATGACAAGTTTGGCAAGAAAGATTTAAAAAATGATCTGTAACCTAATTTTGTAAACTTTAAACTCCCTTATATTTTATGAAGTAAATAAGGATATGTGAAAGCAACCAGTGAATAAGGGTCTTTTACAGAAAATAAATCTTATTCAGCTTTAAAAATTTATGGCACTCGCTTTTTCGTGTGACAAAATGTAGTGCGTAGTTAGATGTAGTTGTTCATGGTTTACAGACAGCCTAATTTAAAACAGACAGAAGTTACACCTACACATATCCAAGTTATCATTCCGGAAGTTTCTACGTTTGAAAAGGTTGCAGATTGAACGGTCGACTGGTTTTAAATGTTCCGTAACCGTCTAGGAAACCCGGCTCCTTTCTGGACCTTGGATTCCAACCTATCGTGATCTCTTCTTCTTTAACTTCGCTTAACAAATGACAAATTGCTGACGCTGGAATTTTCCTCCTTCATCTTTGAGCTAATAGCATATAATTAATAAGCATTTTATTTTTAAATTATCATTTTTGCAATATCTGTCACTGTTTCGTAATATTCTTTAAACATTTGGAAGTGTACAAATCTTTTCACCCTCGCAAAGTCGGACAGTTGGCATGCTTCATATCATTTGAGGCTATAAAATTTGAGGCCCAGTGCTATAAAAACATTTTTACAATAAGCTGCTATTGCCAAGCTGTTCGCTCGCTCACATTCAATTCCCCACTCAAAAAATTGCAATGCATTTGCAGTGCATAGTATATCTACAATTTGAGGCACAGCCTAGATCAGGGCAGTAATTCATAGTCTAGATTCAGTGCTACAATCGATTCATGTTGACCTTGGCTAGTTCAATAGTAGTCGTAGTCTAGCGGCGACAATAACATAAGACATAATGATAAATAAATTACCACATCTTGGCATTGTATTGCTCCGACGTGACCTTTTAGACGACAATTTAACCGAAAGGCAATCAGCTAACCCCTCCCATGTCCTTTTACCCCAAATGCATTTGGTCAAAATTTTGACATAGCCATTTTGTTCAAAATTGTCCAAAGACCAAATAACTACGTTTTTGAGGTTGAACCCCCCACCAGAACTAGAATTTTTAATTTCCAATCGAATGAGCCCCTTCCAAAGTTTACATGGCCACCCCTTCCACAAAAATGTTATATATTTAAATATATACACCAGGGGATGTGGAGAATTTATCAACCCCTGAGTTATAGCTGTTTGACTTTTGGACTACTTTGAACAAATGAAAAATTGAAGCTTTATGGGCTTTACTATACGCTACGCTACAGCGTTGCCTCAGATCAAATTTTGAACAAGGGCAGCTTTAAGCAGAGTCTTCAAAACGCAGCAAAACAAATTTATTATCAAAATTTATATTTTACAAATAGTTCTGCAAGTAGGAAGAAATACATTTTAAAGACAAATGCGGTTTGGATAAAACTCAAAGCATCTTAGGAACTAACGGCAATGATGAATCTGGAGGTGGTTCACGGATCCTGTCTGCTTTCTTCCTCGTTCTTAATCCATTGGGAGCAGGCAAAGGATATTTTACCGTCGTTTGAAATGAAAAAGTTGATTTTAGGTTCAATAAGTTGAATCTGTTGGTAATTTTTATTATTTAATTAATTAAGAACCCTCTTAGTTTCTGCCGGAATTTCAACTTGGTAAATTTGTCCTTCACAAATCCAGGAAGTCATATTTTCTTGGTGATGTGATGGCTATATTATCCTACAAGGAAAAATTATAGAAATATACTACATAGGTGCACGGAAAGTAGTTATCAGACTCAGAAACACGATACCTTAATGCTTTCCAGCAATGAAGACACAACGTGATGGATTATTGAGATAGGTTTTTATAGTTATTTTCGTCTTTATTCTAGACCTGTCGAGTCAAAGGAAATAATAATCTACTTTTAGAAACATGATTCGTCAGTAAGACATGGAACATTTTTAGAGGCACTGGTAACAAGTGAAAGATCTTTCCTTCAGTTTGTCAATTTGTCCTGAACTAGAAACCTTTGCTTTTATTGTTAGTCAGATTAGCTTTTTTAAACTCTTCGCCAGGGCCCGCTTTGAAATGGAAGGAACATCTCGGTATCTCCCCCCTACATACCGAACTAAAACATTTAACATCAATAAAACTTTTGTTAGAATTAGAACTAACGTAGTCCTTAGGCAAAATAAATAAATAAATAAAAATTACGTCATCCAATTTGTTGCCCACATACCCTCAGGAGTAATCCACGGTTTACGCAGGGGCGTACAGCGACATCATTAATTTTTTAAGGCGTGCTCTGCCGAGCTACCAAAGGTTAGTTTGCATCAATTCTACTAACAACTGAAGTTCCGCGAGCTAATAGAAAATGTTTTAATGAATTTATGTAGCAAATAGAACGTTGTTGAAATAAACCGTTGATTTTCAGCCTGAAGTTTGAAAAACGAAGTAAAACTTGTAAATTTCTTTTCTTTCAAGATGATTATCAATGACTTTGGTGCTTCACAAATTCCATACTGGATCCTTTTTTTACTTGTTCGAAAGTTTTAAATACTAGTTCTGTTGCTGACAACCCATCACAGCACATAGCCACCTGAGGCCAACACTGCTATGTGAGCTCCTGCTCCGTCCCATTCTGCTCAGAGCTTCACTTTTTATTCCATCGTTTGACGTTCAGGGTTGCCACCCCTAGTGATTTATCACCATTGCTAGTGATTTTTATGTTGCCTAGTGATTTTCTTCTAGCTAGTGATTTATAGTGATTTTGTTATAAACCCATTAATTTTTTACTAAATCTATTTATTTTCAACTATATTGCGCGTATTTTAATTATTAAATTTAATAAAAAATAAAAGAAACTAATTAAAAAAAAAAAAAAAAAAAAACGCAAAACAGTGTTTAAAAAAAGTTCATAATATTTTCAAGATTAGAATTTAGGCAAACAAAACGCCTTTAAAAATTAGTATTTACCACTATATTTCTATATAAGATATAGACCCCAGAGTATTATCATCAATATAAAAAGGCAAACCCATTTAATCGCAAAATTGGAAGTGTTCTATACTTGCTATTTCACAACATTTAAACAGGTCGAGTTTTTGTCTTCATATTTATTGTTTTTTCCTCTCTATAATCTATCTATAACCTTTGGTAGCTCGGCAGAGCACGCCTTAAAAAATTAATGGGGTGGAAAATCTGCAGTATCATTTGAAAATTCTGATTCTCTCTTTCGCTCGCTTTCTTATCGCACATTTTTTAGTTCTTCACTTTCATTTTTGATTCATTTTGATCCTCGCTGTCGCAGGTCTTCTAAACGCATGCGTCTTTGGTCTTCACTTTTGTTTTTGACTCGTTCTGATTCACTCCGTTGCTTATCTTCTTATCACATATTTCTTTGTTCTTCACTTTCATTTTTGATTCGTTATAATCCTCGTTGTCGCAAGTCTTTTAACCGCATATTTCTTTGTTATTTATTTGGATTTTCATTACTTCAGACATTTTTTCAATGCCCTTTGCTTTAGCTACTCGGATTGGTCTTGTCTCATTTGATCATCCAGTTATCCATTGTGAATTTGCGCTTTTTCGGGTCATTCTCTTGGTCTTATCACGTTTGATGGTTCATGTGGTTGGAAAAAAGTTCCCCTTATAAGAATCTATAAAGATTGTAGATTTTGTTTTTGGCTCTTACGTTAGGCATATATTTTATAGCTGTAACATGTATGCAGCTTTTTATATTACTGCATGGCATCATGACAATACTGATGATAAATGTGGTGTCGTTTAAATGAAATTGTGTTTCCAAAATTAAGTGTCTAAACGAATTTTCTTAGACTCGTGACCTATCTAGATCGTTTTTCTTTTCAAGCCAAAAATCTAAGGGTGCCGCCAGGCTCTCTGTGCTCGGCCCGTTGCCAGTCTTGACAATTATATTTGCCTTGTCAAGTAATTTATCAAGATGTGAAAATTCAACTTATGTCAGGCAACACAGCAGTTTTTCCAGCAATTTCTTAAGCTCAAGAGCAACATCAATGGAAGACACAATTAGCATTGAAAACGATCAGAGCGAGAAGCTCACTATGACTGTCCAGTTCAATAAAATTATTTTTGAGAAAAGAACATAAAAAGGCTGTTTGGTTCTGAAAGCACGAGAGTGAAAACATCATCCATTTCAACCCCGCTCTTTTAACTTTGAATATTTCCCAGTAATTGCTGAGGAACTTCAAAATACTTTGTGAACAAAATGGGAGCTAAAACCACTTATTCTGCGGTTGACAAATATTTTCCATTGTAGTATTTTTTTTTTTTGGGGGGGGGGGGCTGAACCAAAGGCAACAAAAAGTATTAGGAAGTAAGCTAACTAGATAGTTGGATTCTAAAATCAGCCGCGGAATTGTAGATGTCATCGACGATCCAGATTTGAAAGTCTCATTTTCGTTGAACCCTAAAGTCGGATAATAATTTAGATTTTCGGGTTGATAATCCTACTGTTAAGTAAGATTCTCAAATCTTATTCTAAAAAGGTCTTCAACATTCACATTGATCGGAAATTGTAAAATAAATTGAGAAACACTTACAGGAATTAAATAATAAAAAGAACGTAAAACTGTAGGTTTCAGAGGCATATCCAAGTAATTTTTACAAACAAAGATGGCTCAATAATTTCTTAGACTAAATTGCGTTTCCATTTACGATTAAACTGAAATAAAGGTATTTAGAACAGTTGAGACTTTTAGTAATGCTGTCAAAAAAAGCTATATGATACAAATAGTAGCAAAAGTCCAAGTATTACGGCTTCTCATCTAGATGGCTATATCAAGCGAAAAAGGGAAAGATGTAGGAAGAAAAAAAGTAGCTTAATAAATAGGGATTATGTAATTCCCATCAGTATCATGGCTGTTTACATTAAAAGACGATCATTGGAATAACATACCACTGCATACATTGGACTTAGTTAGCTACTTGATTGCTTGAGGCTCGTCTCTTACTATTTCAAAGAAGAAAAAGCCGTAGGTTTTTTCCTGTTTGTAGTAAAATAGCATGAAATTGCATTAAAGGACGATCATTTGAATATCCGGGTTGCAGCGGTAGCTAGCAACCTAGTAAGAGACGATCACCTCCAATGTTAAGAAATATAAAACCCCCCAACTCCTAAAAAAAGAGTCAGATCAAAACAAAAAGTACACCATTAAAACCGCCTTGTCCAAATCCTCTATAAAGGAAACTTACCGCCCTTTGGCTTGAATAACGAAGAAAATATATTGGCTTGAAAATCAAGAAAATAGACTTTTACCACGTTATTCTCCACAAACGGGATATTTTTTTCTTTCCGCTTTTTTTTCCTGCTCAGCTAGCTGGGCACTGGAAAATCATAGAGAGTTGTATAATAGCTCATTTTAAAGGAAATTGGAACATCTAGTCATTTTTGTAATTAAAAATAAAATACTTTTTAAAGTAGAATCAATTTTTTCAAATAAATTGCATTTTTGATGTATTCTCATACTGCAGTCTTTTCAAAGTTACATAAAGGCTCGATCATCGAATTTAAGCTGAAACTAAGTAAAGGACAATTATGCCTCCGTATATTCAAAGTGATGTTTAAGATTTCCCATTACATCTGTAAACTGCTCCACAGTTGCCAGGTCCATACCTTGGAAGCTTTTCACTAAACATGCAACATTTCTTTTGGATATTACTATGAAGTTTTGCGAAAGCATCTCTAGCTGACTTTTCAACAAAATCTATTCTTTCAGAGATCTATTCTAATCTATTCTAATCTTTAATTTTGAATATTTTTCGTAATCCCGGTAAAACATTCGTAAAATTTTTCTAAATTTACAAAGATCAGCCTGTGCGTTCTTTGCAGCTTGTGTAAACTGCAAAAATATCCATGCTATCCGAGCAATAGTTTGAATATTTCAATACAAGCTAGAAAAATACCTTAAAATGTTAAAATTAGTTTTATTTTTGGTTAGGTTCTAACTACCCGATGTGGGATTGACTATGTATTTTCAGACCAAAAATTTCATTTTTTATATATTTTATTTTTCAGTTTAGAATCGCTAAAGTGATTATGTAAACTGCAAACATATTTATGATATCTGAGCAATAATTTTAATTTACATTAAAAGACGGTCACTGAAATAACAAACCATTCCATACATTGGACTTAGTTAGCTACTTGATTGTTTGAGTTTCGTCTCTTACTATTTAAAAGAAGAAAAAGCCGTAGGCTTTTTCCTGTTTGTATTTATAGTTAAAAAACGAACTCAAGTCCAAAGAAACTGAACACTGTGGTTCATTATTATTATTTTCATTATTTTAGCTAGAATGTAAATAAACAAGTTTCTTTTTTAAATTTTAAATTGAAAAGATAGTGCTTTTAATTCAACATATTAAAAGTTCTCCCCGACGGGGAAAAGAACCCCCTTCTCCCAGGTAACAAGTGAGCATACTTACCATTAGACTATCGAAGACTTATAAAATAAAATTTACATATAAGATATGATAATAATTTTTTAATCCGGGTTACATAAAGGCTCGATCATCGAATTTTTACATTAAAGAACGAACTTTAGTCCATAGTTTATATTAAAGGACGATCATTAGAAAAGCACACCATTGCATATATTGGACTGAGTTAGTTTTTCAGTTTAGAATCGCTAAAGTTTTACAGTAAGGACCGAAGTCTATCTCATACATAGTAACTAATGCAATGGGAAAAACAAAAGAGGTATGTGGTATATATGACGTCATAAAAGGTTACATTTGATTCTACATTAAAATACGATCATTGGAATAACATTTCACTATCCGGGTTGCAGCGTTAGTTCCGGGTTGCAGCGGTAGCTAGCAACCTAGTAAGAGACGATCACGTCCAATGTTAAGAAATATAAAAACCCATAGTTCTTAAAAAAAGAGTCAGATCAAAACAAAAAGTACACCATTAGAAACGCCTTGTCCGAAACCCCTGAATAGTAAAATTTCTGTCCCTTGGCTTGAACAGAAAGGGAAATATATTGGCTTGAAAATCAAGAAAAGTGGCAGCTACTAAAACATTCTGCCTAAACGGGATATTTTTTTCTTTTTTTTTCTTTTTTTTCTTTTTTTGTATCCAGAGATAGCTTGGCACTGGAACATCGTGGAGGGTTGTTCAATAGCTCATTTTAAAGGAAATTAATTGGGTTAAAAATCTATAGTAACTAAAATAAATTATTTCTAAAAGAGAATAAATTTTTCCACCAAAAACTGCATTTTGATGTCTTTTCACACTGCAGTCTTTCAAACATAATCGTATACCAGCGGTAAGAATTGAACCCACGCCTCTGAAGAGACTGGTGGCTAACACCAGTGCCTTGGACCACTCGGCCAGGCTGCCTCTCATAAATAAATATATATGTGAATTTGGGTTGCAGCAGTAGCTAGCAACCTAGTAATAGACGATCAGTCCAATGCTAAGAAATATAAAAACCCAAACTCCTAAAAATAGAGTCAGATCAAAACAAAAGTACATCATTAGAAATACCTTGTCTGAAACCCTACTAGATAAATAATGAACGTCATCATAGTTTTATATTAGAGTTATGACGTGAATAGAGTGCCAAACAAAAGATCAAGGAACGGTATGGTAATGATGAACATTACAGAGAAGCAAGAATTGAGCAGGCTAAACAAAAGATCAAGGAGCGTTATCACAATGATAAACTTTATAGAGAAGCAACAATTGAGCAGGCTAGACAAAAGAGCAGGGAACGTTATCACAATGATGAAGATTATAGACATGCAAAAATTGAGACAGCCAAACAAAAGATCAAGGAACGGTATGGTAATGATGAACATTACAGAGAAGCAAGAATTGAGCAGGCTAGACAAAAGATCAAGGAGCGTTATCACAATCATAAACTTTATAGAGAAGCAACAATTGAGCAGGCTAGACAAAAGAGCAGGGAACGGTATGATAATGATGAAGATTACCGAAACAAACATAAGAAAAAAGTTGCTACCAGAATAATGGGTAGATACTGGGGTGACAAAAGCTATAATGAAAAAATTAAATTCTCTGCGAGGTTGTACCGAAGAACGCATAAGGACAAACGGAAAAATTACATTCAGAAATACAAGAAGATGGCAAAAATGCAGGCTGATCTTCGTAAATTGAGAAACATTTTACGCATGTTTTACCAGGATCACGAAAAGTAATCAAAATTACAGATTAAAATTCTCTTTGAAAGAGCGGATGCTGTTGAAAAGTCGGCTAGAAATTCCTTTGCAAAGCTTCATAGTAATATCCAAAAGAAATGTTGTCAGTTTAATGAAAAGCTTCCAAGGTATGGATTGGCAACTGCGGAACAGTTTACAGATGCAATGGAAAATGTTCGACAACACAGTGAATATACGGAGGCGTACTTCTTTGAAAATTCGTATATTAATTTTGGAAGGAGCAATTGCAGTTTATGTAGCAGCAATAAAAACATATATACAAGCATACCTATCAACAGCGAAGGAAAAGCAATGTTTTTCAATTATGGCGAAAACGAGCCTGTTAGGGTTATTAGTAAATGTGTTTGTAAGACTAATGATTTAGAACAAATTCCTGGAGCACCGACTCAAGAAAAAAGCATTTCTAACAGTGTTTTAAACAGTTCTTTTAGTTCTACTGAATATTTGGCAAAAAATTCTCTGTGTAGTAGAACAAACTGTCCTGAAAAGTACGAGACAACTATTGAAGAATGCTCTGAATCTAGATCTGACAAGGAAATTATGATGGCTGAAGTCACCTATAACAATCTGAGTAAACATTCAAAACCAAAAATTGGGCAGCAGGTTACTTGTTATAATAAAGATCGAACTCTTCCCTATACTAACTTGCATACGCAACTTCACTATAGTTAATATAGTTAAGATTACAGTATTTATATTATACATCATTATAAATTATAAAAGGTTCAAATATTCGAAGATTATAGAGTTAAAAATTTTCCCACACCGGGAATCGAACCCGAGCCTGTTTTATAGTAAAGAACGAACTCTTGCCCTTACTTACCTATGTCTTGTCAAATTAGCTAATTAATGTCACCTGATTTTGTTTTAAAAATAATTCCCACACCGGGATTCGAACCCAAGCCAATTGGTTGAAAGCCAACTATCCTAAACCACTAGACCATATGAGATATGTGTAAAAAGCTAATTAATTGTTTTATGATATCCGGGTTGTTATCCGGGTTGCAGCGGTAGCTAGCAATCCGGGTTGCAGCGGTAGCTAGCAACCTAGTAAGAGACGATCACGTCCAATGTTAAGAAATATAAAAACCCATAGTTCTTAAAAAAAGAGTCAGATCAAAACAAAAAGTACACCATTAGAACCGCCTTGTCCGAAACCCCTGCATAGTAAAATTTCTGTCCCTTGGCTTGAACAGCAAGGGAAATATATTGGCTTGAAAATCAAGAAAAGTGGCAGCTACTACAACATTCTGCCTAAACGGGATATTTTTTTCTTTTTTTTTTCTTTTTTTTTCTTTTTTTGTATCCAGAGATAGCTTGGCACTGGAACATCGTGGAGGGTTGTTCAATAGCTCATTTTAAAGGAAATAATTTGGGTTAAAAATCTATAGTAACTAAAATAAATTATTTCTAAAAGAGAATAAATTTTTCCACCAAAAACTGCATTTTGATGTCTTTTCACACTGCAGTCTCTCAAACATAATCGTATACCAGCGGTAAGAATTGAACCCACGCCTCTGAAGAGACTGGTGGCTAACACCAGTGCCTTGGACCACTCGGCCAGGCTGCCTCTCATAAATAAATATATATGTGAATTTGGGTTGCAGCAGTAGCTAGCAACCTAGTAATAGACGATCAGTCCAATGCTAAGAAATATAAAAACCCAAAACTCCTAAAAATAGAGTCAGATCAAAACAAAAGTACATCATTAGAAATACCTTGTCTGAAACCCTACTAGATAAATAATGAACGTCATCATAGTTTTATATTAGAGTTATGACGTGAATAGAGTGACGTCATAATTAGTATATAAGGAAAGTCAAAACTGAAAATTCTTTCATTCTTGATTAGAATAATGGTTAGATCAAAGCAGGCTATACGCAAGTTGAAGAAAGAGTACTACACAAACAACAGAGATAGTAACTTGAAAAGAAAAAAGCAAAGGTATTCAACCGACCAGGTGTATCGAGGAGTAATAATTGAGAGAGCAAAACAAAGGTATTCAACCGACCAGGCGTATCGAGAAGTAATAATTGAGAGAGCGAAACAAAACAGCAAGATGTGTTATCACAATGATGAAGATTATAGACATGCAAAAATTGAGACAGCCAAACAAAAGATCAAGGAACGGTATGGTAATGATGAACATTACAGAGAAGCAAGAATTGAGCAGGCTAAACAAAAGATCAAGGAGCGTTATCACAATGATAAACTTTATAGAGAAGCAACAATTGAGCAGGCTAGACAAAAGAGCAGGGAACGTTATCACAATGATGAAGATTATAGACATGCAAAAATTGAGACAGCCAAACAAAAGATCAAGGAACGGTATGGTAATGATGAACATTACAGAGAAGCAAGAATTGAGCAGGCTATACAAAAGATCAAGGAGCGTTATCACAATGATAAACTTTATAGAGAAGCAACAATTGAGCAGGCTAGACAAAAGAGCAGGGAACGGTATGATAATGTTATAATAAAGAACGACCTCTTGCCTATACTAAATTTTATACGCCACTTAATTATAGTATAGGTTAGTACTTCAACAGATAGCATGGCACTGGAACATCGTAGAGAGTTGTTCAATGGCTCATTTTAAAGGAAATTAATGGGGTTAAAAACCTTTTGTAATTAAAACAAATTATTTTTATTACATTAAGAAATTTTAATTATGTGCCTTAAGAAATCATCATAAATAAAAATTTCCCAAACAGAAATTGAACTCAAGCCTACTGGGTGAGAGCTATCCCAACCTCTAGACCATATAGGATATATTAAAATATCCGATTAATGAAGTTTATGTTAAAGAACAAATTATTTACATTAAAAGACGATCATATGAATAACAAACAATTGCATACATTGGAATTAGTTAGCTACTTGATTGTTTGAGGTTCGTCTCTTACTATTTCAAAGAAGAAAAAGCCTTAGGCTTTTTCCTGTTTGTAATCAGTTTATTATCCGGGTTTTTATAATAAAGATTGAACTCTTCCCTATACTAACTTGCATACGTAACTTCACTATAGTTAAGATTACAGTATTTATATTATACATCATTATAAATTATAAAAGGTTCAAATGTTTGAAGATTATAGAGTTAAAAATTTTCCCACACCGGGAATCGAACCGAGCCTGTTAAGTGAAAGTTAACTACCCTAGCCACTAGACCATATGGAACCATAAAAAATATGATTTAAGAGCCATATGCATATTATTATTTCACCATACCAATAATAATAAGGCCAAAACAAAATCGTCGACTTACAACCTTACTTTTGACACATTATTTAAATCTTCATCAGGCTTAAAAAATGTTTTGCTAGTTTTACATGAAAGAACGAACCTTAGCACATAGTAGCAGAAATAAGAATATATAGGTTGCAGCGATAGCTAGCAACCTATTACATAATCCGGGTTTAAGTGGTAGTTTACAATATCCGGGTTGCAGCGTTAGCTAGCAACCTAGTAAGAGACGATCACGTCCAATGTTAAGAAATATAAAAACCCATAGCTCCTAAAAAGGAGTCAGATCAAAACAAAAAGTACACCATTAGAACCGCCTTGTCCGAAACCCCTGTATAGGAAACTTTCTGTCCCTTGGCTTGAACAGCAAGGGAAATATATTGGCTTGAAAATCAAGACAATTGACGTTAACCACGTTATTCTCCCCACCCGGGATATTTTTTTCTTTTTTTCTTTTTTTTTTCTTTTGTATCAAGAGATAGCTTGGCACTGGAACATCGTAGAGGGCTGTTAAAAAGCTCATTTTAAAGTAAATTAATTGGGTTAAAAATCTATAGTAAATAAAATAAATTATTTCTAACAGAGAATAAATTTTTCCAATAAAAACTGTATTTTTGATGCAGTGACGTCATAATTACTATATAAGAAACGTCAAAACTGTAAATGGTCTCATTCATGAATACATAATTATAATAAAGATCGAACTCTTCCCTATACTAACTTGCATACGCAACTTCACTATAGTTAATATAGTTAAGATTACAGTATTTATATTATACATCATTATAAATTATAAAAGGTTCAAATATTCGAAGATTATAGAGTTTTACATAAAGAAACGATATAGTTCATCATAAATGGTGTTTGTCAATACGGTTTCATTTTATATAATTATCCATTATTATTTAAAATGCAGTAATGTTTTGGGGGTTTTAACAAAAAAATTATTTGTTAACTGGAATTTAATAAAGAACGACCTCTTGTCTATACTAAATTTTATACGCCACTTAATTATAATATAGGTTAGTAATTCCAAAGATAGCTGGCACTGGAACATCGTAGAGAGTTGTTCAATGGCTCATTTTAAAGAAAATTAACGGGGTTAAAAACCTTTTGTAATTAAAACAAATTATTATTAAAATAAAATCAGTTTTTTTGCAAAAAATGTATAATAAAGAACGACCTCTTGCCTATACTAAATTCTATAGGCCACTTAACTATAGTATAGGTTAGTAGAGTTTTATAGTCAAGAACGAACTTTTGGCAAAATTTTTACATTAAAATACGAGCATTGGAATATCAAACCATTGCATACATTGGAATTAGTTTGCCACTTGATTGATTGAGGTTCGTCTCTTACTATTTCAAAGAAGAAAAAGCCATAGGATTTTTCCTGTTTGTAACCAGGTTATTATTAATGGTTAACGGTTTAGTTTATTTTTAATGGGTCATTTTAAAGGAAACTATAATAAAGAATGACCTCTTGCCTATACTAAATCTTATACGCTACTTAATTATAGTATAGGTTAGTATTTCCACAGATAGCTTGGCACTGGAACATCCTAAGAGGTGTTCAATGGCTCATTTTAAAGAAAATTAACGGGGTTAAAAATTATAATAAAGATCGAATTCTTCCCTATACTAACTTGCATAGGCAACTTCACTATAGTTAAGATTACAGTATTTATAAGAGTTAAAAATTTTCCCACACCGGGAATCGAACCCGGGCCTGTTAAGTGAAAGTTAACTATCCTAGACACAAGACCATATGGGACCATAAAGAAGTATGATTTAAGAACCATATGCATATTATTATTTCACCATACCAATTATAATAAGGCCAAAACATCCGGGTTGCAGCGGTAGCTAGCAATCTAGTAAGAGACGATCATGTCCAATGTTAAGAAATATAAAAACCCATAGTTCCTAAAAAGGAGTCAGATCAAAACAAAATCCGGGTTGCAGCGGTAGCTAGCAACCTAGTAAGAGACGATCACGTCCAATGTTAAGAAATATAAAAACCCATAGTTCTTAAAAAAAGAGTCAGATCAAAACAAAAAGTACACCATTAGAACCGCCTTGTCCGAAACCCCTGCATAGTAAAATTTCTGTCCCTTGGCTTGAACAGCAAGGGAAATATATTGGCTTGAAAATCAAGAAAAGTGGCAGCTACTACAACATTCTGCCTAAACGGGATATTTTTTTCTTTTTTTCTTTTTTTTCTTTTTTTGTATCCAGAGATAGCTTGGCACTGGAACATCGTAGAGGGTTGTTCAATAGCTCATTTTAAAGGAAATTAATTGGGTTAAAAATCTATAGTAACTAAAATAAATTATTTCTAAAAGAGAATAAATTTTTCCACCAAAAACTGCATTTTGATGTCTTTTTTATAATAAAGAACGAACTATTGCCTATACTAATAAATAGAGGATCAAAATAGTTCATTATAAAAATTATATTAAAAAAATGTAGCTCATTATAAAAATAGTTCATCATCGAATAAAGCTGAAACTAAGTAAAGGGCAAGTATGCCTCCAAATATTCACAGTGATGTCTAATCCGGGTTGCAGCGGTAGCTAGCACCCTAGTAAGAGACGATCACCTCCAATGTCAAGAAATATAAAACCCCCCAACTCCTAAAAACAGAGTCAGATCAAAACAAAAAGTACACCATTAGAACCGCCTTGTCCGAATCCTCTATAAAGGAAACTTACCGCCCTTTGGCTTGAATAACAAAGAAAATATATTGGCTTGAAAATCAAGAAAATTGACTTTTACCACGTTATTCTCCACAAACGGGATATTTTTTTCTTTCCGCTTTTTCTTTCTGCTCAGCTAGCTGGGCACTGGAAAATCATAGAGAGCTGTATAATAGCTCATTTTAAAGGAAATTGCAACATCTAGTCACTTTTGTATTTAAAAATAAAATACTTTTTAAAGTAGAATCAATTTTGTCAAAAAAATTGCATTTTTGATGTATTTTCATACTGCAGTCTTTTCAAAGATATTTGAATTTTGAAGCAATAAAACAGTCCATGTAATGAACTCTATAGTAATAATAGCTACTTGTCTCAATAGTAACCGAAACTCCTGGAACCAAAATTTTCATTTCTGGCTTAATCGCTAAAATTATTACGTAAACTGCAAAAATATTTATGATGCCTAATCATTAATAGTATTTTCTTAATTTAAACAACAAAAATACATGAAAATTCTAAAATTAGTTTTGCTTTTTGTCTCCTGGAAGAATTGTTTTTTTCATCTCAGTTCAAAGTTATTATTGTATCCTGGAACCAAACTTTTTTTGGTTTGTAACCCGTAAAGTACATTCCATATTATTGTCTCATAATTGCAATTATTTTAGTTTTCAGTCCAGAATCACTAAACTTATTATGTAAACTGCAAAAATATTTATGGTGTCTAACCAATAATACTAATTTTGTAATTCAAACAAGATAAATACCTGAAAATTTTAAAATTAGTTTTGTTTTATGCTAGGTTTTAGATACTCGACACGGGATTTTGTGTGCTTAATAATTTTAAACCTTGAAAAAATATGGTCTCACGCGAGTGGAAAAAAAGAAAGAATAACCAAAAACAATATCAAAATAGAACAATCCAAATTTCTACTAATAGAAAACTTTACTACACAAAAAATAAAGCTAACATCCTGAAATATCAGAAAAGTTTATTTAAAAGAGATAAAAATGCCACCGAACGCAATAAAGCTCGAGCACGCGTAAGGATTGCTACTAAGATGTCTTGTGATCCAGGATTTAAGAAAATGAAATATGACAGAGCAAAACAGAGGTATCTTACGGATCAGGGGTATCGAGAAGGGAAAATTGAGACAGCGAAACAAAAGAGCAAGGAACGGTATGATAACGATATAGATTACCGAAACAAACATAAGAAAAAAGTTGCTACCAGAATAATGGGTAGATACTGGGGTGACAAAAGCTATAATGAAAAAATTAAATTCTCTGCGAGGTTGTACCGAAGAACGCATAAGGACAAAGGGAAAAATTACATTCAGAAATACAAGAAGATGGCAAAAATGCAGGCTGATCTTTGTAAATTGAGAAACATTTTACGCATGTTTTATCGGGATCACGAAAAGTATTCGAAATTTACAATAAAGAACGACACCTTGCCCATGTTAACTAAAACATAAATAGGGATTATGTAATTTCCAATAGTATCATGGCTGTAGAGATGGCTGAAACCTAGTTACAATAAAAAAAGATCATTGGAATAACAAAAATTGAATACCTTTGGAATTAGCTAGCTACTTGATTATTTGAGACTCGTCTTTTACTATTTAAAAGAAGAAAAAGCCGTAGGCTTTTTCCTGTGTGTAATCAGTTTATTATCATAGGCAGCGCGCTAGCACTGCCTAAGTAAAGATCGATGTGGGCACAATGTGTTTTTTTCCGGGTTGCAGCGATAGCTAGCAACCTAGTAAGAGACGATCACGTCCAATGTTAAGAAATATAAAAATCCATAGTTCCTAACAAAGGAGTCAGATCAAAACAAAAAGTACACCATTAGAACCGCCTTGTCCGAAACCCCTGTATAGGAAACTTTCTGTCCCTTGGCTTGAACAGCAAGGGAAATATATTGGCTTGAAAATCAAGAAAATTGACTTTAACCACGTTATTCTCCCCAAACGGGATATTTTTTTCTCTTTTCTTTTTCCATAAAGGATCGATATAGTTTCATCATAAATTGTGTCAGTCAAGTAGATTTTCTGCATATACGGGATCTTTTTTTCCCTAAATAGAGGGGCACTGGTTTATAATAAAGAACGACCTGTTGCCTATACTAAATTATATAGGCCTTATAATAAAGAACGACCTCTTGGCTATACTAATCCGGGTTGCAGCGGTAGCTAGCAACCTAGTAAGAGACGATCACCTCCAATGTCAAGAAATATAAAACCCCCCAACTCCTAAAAACAGAGTCAGATCAAAACAAAAAGTACACCATTAGAACCGCCTTGTCCGAATCCTCTATAAAGGAAACTTACCGCCCTTTGGCTTGAATAACAAAGAAAATATATTGGCTTGAAAATCAAGAAAATTGACTTTTACCACGTTATTCTCCACAAACGGGATATTTTTTTCTTTCCGCTTTTTCTTTCTGCTCAGCTAGCTGGGCACTGGAAAATCATAGAGAGCTGTATAATAGCTCATTTTAAAGGAAATTGCAACATCTAGTCACTTTTGTATTTAAAAATAAAATACTTTTTAAAGTAGAATCAATTTTGTCAAAAAAATTGCATTTTTGATGTATTTTCATACTGCAGTCTTTTCAAAGATATTTGAATTTTGAAGCAATAAAACAGTCCATGTAATGAACTCTATAGTAATAATAGCTACTTGTCTCAATAGTAACCGAAACTCCTGGAACCAAAATTTTCTTTTTTGGCTTAATCGCTAAAATTATTATGTAAACTGCAAAAATATTTATGATGCCTAATCAGTAATAGTAATTTTTTAATTTAAACAACAAAAATACATGAAAATTCTAAAATTAGTTTTGCTTTTTGTCTCCTGGAAGAAATTTTTTTTTCATCTCAGTTCAAATTTATTATTGTATCCTGGAACCAAACTTTTTTTGGTTTGTAACCCGTAAAGTACATTCCATATTATTGTCTCATAATTGCAATTATTTTAGTTTTCAGTCCAGAATCACTAAACTTATTATGTAAACTGCAAAAATATTTATGGTGTCTAACCAATAATACTAATTTTGTAATTCAAACAAGATAAATACCTGAAAATTTTAAAATTAGTTTTGTTTTATGCTAGGTTTTAGATACTCGACACGGGATTTTGTGTGCTTAATAATTTTAAACCTTGAAAAAATATGGTCTCACGCGAGTGGAAAAAAAGAAAGAATAACCAAAAACAATATCAAAATAGAACAATCCAAATTTCTACTAATAGAAAACTTTACTACACAAAAAATAAAGCTAACATCCTGAAATATCAGAAAAGTTTATTTAAAAGAGATAAAAATGCCACCGAACGCAATAAAGCTCGAGCACGCGTAAGGATTGCTACTAAGATGTCTTGTGATCCAGGATTTAAGAAAATGAAATATGACAGAGCAAAACAGAGGTATCTTACGGATCAGGGGTATCGAGAAGGGAAAATTGAGACAGCGAAACAAAAGAGCAAGGAACGGTATGATAACGATATAGATTACCGAAACAAACATAAGAAAAAAGTTGCTACCAGAATAATGGGTAGATACTGGGGTGACAAAAGCTATAATGAAAAAATTAAATTCTCTGCGAGGTTGTACCGAAGAACTCATAAGGACAAAGGGAAAAATTACATTCAGAAATACAAGAAGATGGCAAAAATGCAGGCTGATCTTTGTAAATTGAGAAACATTTTACGCATGTTTTATCGGGATCACGAAAAGTATTCGAAATTATCCGGGTTGCAGCGGTAGCTAGCAACCTAGTAAGAGACGATCACCTCCAATGTTAAGAAATATAAAACCCCCCAACTCCTAAAAAAAGAGTCAGATCAAAACAAAAAGTACACCATTAGAACCGCCTTGTCCGAATCCTCTATAAAGGAAACTTACCGCCCTTTGGCTTGAATAACAAAGAAAATATATTGGCTTGAAAATCAAGAAAATTGACTTTTACCACGTTATTCTCCACAAACGGGATATTTTTTTCTTTCCGCTTTTTCTTTCTGCTCAGCTAGCTGGGCACTGGAAAATCATAGAGAGCTGTATAATAGCTCATTTTAAAGGAAATTGCAACATCTAGTCACTTTTGTATTTAAAAATAAAATACTTTTTAAAGTAGAATCAATTTTGTCAAAAAAATTGCATTTTTGATGTATTTTCATACTGCAGTCTTTTCAAAGATATTTGAATTTTGAAGCAATAAAACAGTCCATGTAATGAACTCTATAGTAATAATAGCTACTTGTCTCAATAGTAACCGAAACTCCTGGAACCAAAATTTTCTTTTTTGGCTTAATCGCTAAAATTATTATGTAAACTGCAAAAATATTTATGATGCCTAATCAGTAATAGTAATTACATAAAGGATCGAGTTAGCTCATCATAAATTGTGTCAGTCAAGAGTATCATGTAGTAGCTAATAATAGAAGTTTTGTTTTGACTTTAAAAAGACAAATGTATAAAAATTACTTTCGGCAGGAATTAAACATTACAATAAAGAACGACACCTAGCCCATATTAACTGAAACAGAAATAGGGATTATGTAATATAGTATAGTAAAGAACGAACTAAAGCCCAAAGAAACTGAACCCTGTGGTTCATTCATATTATCTTGATTATTTTAGCTAGGATGTATATAAAACGAGTTTCTTTTTTAAATTTAAAATTTGAAAGATATTGCTTTTAATTCAACACACTAAAAGTTCTACCCGACAGGGAATCGAACCCCGTTCTCCCACGTTACAAGTCGGTATCCTTACCATTAGACTATCGAACACTTATGAGATAAAAGTTACATATAAGACAAGATAGTTATTTTTTAATTTTGTTACAATAAGGAACGAACTGTAACCCATAGTAACTTAAGTATTAAATCAAACAGTTTGTGGTCATAATAATGAGTGTAATTGGTCATTTTAAAGTTATAATAAAGAACGACCTCTTGCCTATGCTAAATTGTATACGCCACTTAATTATAGTATAGGTTAGTAATTCAACATATAGCATGGCACTGAAACATCGTAGAGAGTTGTTCAATGGCTCATTTTGAAGGAAATTATTATGGTAAAGATCGAATTCTAGGTCATTGTAACTAATTTAATTACATTAATTACAGTAAAGAACGATCTCTCGCCCATAATAACTGATATATGGTGGTTCCAGGAGTAGCTGCAAGCTATCCAGATTGCAGCGGTAACCGGGTTGCAGCGGCAGCTGTAACCCGGAGTTACATAAAGGCTCGATCATCGAATTTAAGCTGAAACTAAGTAAAGGACAATTTTTCCTCCATATATTCACAATGATGTATAAGATTTCCCATTACATCTGTAAACTGTTCCACAGTTGCCGGTCCATACCTTGGAAGCTTTTCACTAACCATGCAACATTTCTTTTGGATATTACTATGAAGTTTTGCGAAAGCATCTCCAGCTGACTTTTCAACAAAATCTATTCTTTCAGAGATAATTTTAATCTTTAATTTTGAATATTTTTCGTAATCCCGGTAAAATATTCGTAAAATTTTTCTCAATTTACAAATATCAGCCTGTGCGTTCTTTGCAGCTTGTGTAAACTGCAAAAATATCCATGGTATCCGAGCAATAGTTTGAATATTTCAATACGAGCTAGAAAAATACCTTAAAATGTTAAAATTGGTTTTATTTTTGGTTAGGTTCTAACTACCCGATGTGGGATTTACTATTTATTTTCAGACCAGAAAATAACATTTTTATGTATCTTGTTTTTAATTTTAGAATCGCTAATTATATTATGTAAAATGCAAAAATATTTATGGTATCTGAGCAATAATTTTAATCTTTTCATTAAAACTAAAAAGATACCGGAAAACGTTAAAATTAGTTTTATTTTTTATAACGTTATGAGTACTCGATACGAGTTATAAGAGTTAATTAGATGAAAATATTATTTCTTGTTTTGTAAGAAGATGCCTTCTAAGCGAGTTATACGTAATTTTAAAAAACAGTACTATACAAAAAACAGAGACAACATCTTGAAAAGAGAAAAGCAAAGGTATTCAACAGACAAGGTGTATCGAGATGCGAAAATTGATAGTGAAAAACAGCGGTATTATATCTGGGTTGCAGCGGTAGCTAACAACCTAGTAAGAGACGATCACCTCCAATGTTAAGAAATATAAAACCCCCCAACTCCTAAAAAAGAGTCAAATCAAAACAAAAAGTACACCATTAGAACTACCTTGTCTGAAACCCCTATAAAGGAAACTTACCGCTCTTTGGCTTGAATAACAAAGAAAATATATTGGCTTGAAAATCAAGAAAATTGACTTTAACCTCTTTTAACGTCTGCAATGTCTAAGCAAAACTATGGATATTAAGTTCTAACACTCAAGGAATGATTAGGGAAGTTGAAGTAGAACATCCAGGTTGTCATAAGGGTTTTGTCTACAATGTCTAAGCAAAAACTATGGATATTAAGTTCTAACATTCAAGGAATGATTAGGGAGGTCGAAGTAGAACATCCAGGTTGTCAAAAGGGTTTGTGTCTGCAATGTCTAAGCAAAAACTTTGGATATTAAGTTCTAACATTCAAGGAATGATGGGAAGTTGAACATCCAGGTTGTCATAAGGGTTTGTGTCTACAATGTCTAAGCAAAAACTATGGATATTAAGTTCTAACATTCAAGGAATGATTAGGGGAGGTTGAAGTAGAACATCCAGGTTGTCAAAAGGGTTTGTGTCTGCAATGTCTAAGCAAAAACTATGGATATTAAGTTCTAACATTCAGGGAATGATTAGGGGTGGTTGAAGTTGAACATCCAGGTTGTCAAAAGGGTTTGTGTCTGCAATGTCTAAGCAAAACTATGGATATTAAGTTCTAACACTCAAGGAATGATTAGGGGAAGTTGAAGTAGAACATCCAGATTGTCATAAGGGTTTGTGTCTACAATGTCTAAGCAAAAACTATGGATATTAAGTTCTAACATTCAAGGAATGATTAGGGGAGATTGAAGTAGAACATACAGGTTGTCAAAAGGGTTTTTGTCTGCAATGTCTAAGCAAAAACTATGGATATTAAGTTCTAACATTCAAGTATAATAAAGAACGACCTCTTGCCTATACTAAATTTTATACGCCACTTAATTATAGCATAGGTTAGTATTTCCAAAAATAGCTTGACACTGGGATATCGTAGAGACTTGTTCAATGGCTCATTTTAAAGAAAATTAATAGGGTTAATAACATTTTGTAATTAAAACAAATTATTTTTAAAATAGAATCAGTTTTTTTACGAAAAACTGCATATTTCATATTAAAGATAGATCAATGACGGCATAATCGTATACCAGCGGTAGGATTAGAACCCGTGCCTCCGAAGAGACTTGTGACTAACACCAGCGCCTTAGACCACTCGGCCAAGCTGCCTCTCATAATTATATATGTGAATCCGGGTTGCAGAAGTCGCTAGGAAACTAGTAAGAGACGATCACGCCCAATGCTAAGAAATATAAAAACCCAGAACTCCTAAAAATAGATTCAGATCAAAACAAAAGTACATCATTAGATTCACATTGTCTGAAACCCTACTAGATAAGTAATGAATGTCGTCATAGTTTTGTTAGAACTATGAGGTGAATAGAAAAACACGACATTATGTTGTTATTCCTGAAGACGTCATGAAATAATATCATTACGCCATGACGTCATGAAAAAACATAATTACGCCATGACGTCATGATTACTATATAAAAGGCCACAATAGAAAAATGGTTTCATTCCATCTAATGGTTACATAATGGTTTCGTCCAAGCAAGCTACACATAAGTTAAAAAACAGTACTATACAAAAAACAGAGATAGCATCTTGAAAAGAGAAAAGCAAAGGTATTCAACTGACCAGGTGTATCGAGAAGTAAAAATTGAGAGAGCCACAAAACATCAAGGAGCGTTATCACAATGATGAAGTTTATAGAGAGGCATCGATTCAGCAAGCTAGAGAAAAGATCAAGGAGCGTTATCACAATGATGAAGTTTATAGAGAAGCAACAATTGAGCAAGCTAGACAAAATCCGGGTTGCAGCGGTAGCTAGCAACCTAGTAAGAGACGATCACGTCCAATGTTAAGAAATATAAAAACCCATAGTTCTTAAAAAAGAGTCAGATCAAAACAAAAAGTACACCATTAGAACCGCCTTGTCCGAAACCCCTGCATAGTAAAATTTCTGTCCCTTGGCTTGAACTGCAAGAGAAATATATTGGCTTGAAAATCAAGAAAAGTGGCAGCTACTACAACATTCTGCCTAAACGGGATATTTTTTTCTTTTTTTTTTTTCTTTTTTTTCTTTTTTTGTATCCAGAGATAGCTTGGCACTGGAACATCGTAGAGGGTTGTTCAATAGCTCATTTTAAAGGAAATTAATTGGGTTAAAAATCTATAGTAACTAAAATAAATTATTTCTAAAAGAGAATAAATTTTTCCACCAAAAACTGCATTTTGATGTCTTTTCACACTGCAGTCTTTCAAACATAATCGTATACCAGCGGTAAGAATTGAACCCACGCCTCTGAAGAGACTGGTGGCTAACACCAGTGCCTTGGACCACTCGGCCAGGCTGCCTCTCATAAATAAATAAATATGTGAATTTGGGTTGCAGCAGTAGCTAGCAACCTAGTAAGAGACGATCAGTCCAATGCTAAGAAATATAAAAACCCAAAACTCCTAAAAATAGAGTCAGATCAAAATTATAATAAAGATCGAACTCTTCCCTATACTAACTTGCATACGCAACTTCACTATAGTTAAGATTACAGTATTTATATTATACATCATTATAAATTATAAAAGGTTCAAATGTTCGAAGATTATAGAGTTATAAATTTTCCCACACCGGGAATCGAACCCGAGCCTGTTAAGTGAAAGTTAACTATCCTAGCCAATAGACCATATGGAACCATAAAGAAGTATGATTTAAGAGCCATATGCATATTATTATTTCACCATACCAATTATAATAAGGCCAAAACAAAATCGTCGACTTTCAACCTTACTTTTGACACATTAGTTAAATCTTCATCAGGCTTAAAAAATGTTTTTTATAATTATTATACTAAAAGACGAGAATTAGGATACTAAAACCATTGCATATATTGGACTTAGTTAGCGGCCCAATTCCTTGAGGTTCGTCTCATACTTTTCCAAATGAGAAAAATCCGTAGGAATTTTCCTGTTTTACATGTTAAAGGATGATCATGGTATATCAAACAGTTTTTGGTAACAAACTGTATAGTAAGAGCGTCCCATCTCAATAGTAACCGGAACTTAAAAATGAAGTTTTAATATCAATAAATACATCAAAATAACCAAATTTTTATGCTGATTTTAAATATAAATATTTTATCAGGTTTACTATTAACCATCAAAAGTGAAGAGCCTGAGAAAATCTGCCTTGTTTTCAAAAAAGGGGAAAACACCCCCTAAAAATCATAGAATCTTAATGAACAGTACATCATCAGATTCAGCGTATCAAAGAACCATATCGTAGAAGTTTCAAGCTTCTGGCAATTTTTTGCCAGAAGATTACATAAAGATTCGATCAAGTTCATTGATAATTTAAATTAAATAAATTTTACAATAAAGAACGACACCTTGCCCATGTTAACTAAAACATAAATAGGGATTATGTAATTTCCAATAGTATCATGGCTGTAGAGATGGCTGAAACCTAGTTACAATAATACAATAAAGAACGACACCTTGCCCATGTTAACTAAAACATAAATAGGGATTATGTAATTTCCAATAGTATCATGGCTGTAGAGATGGCTGAAACCTAGTTACAATAAAAAACTATCATTAGAATAACAAAAATTGCATACCTTTGGAATTAGCTAGCTACTTGATTATTTGAGACTCGTCTCTTACTATTTAAAAGAAGAAAAAGCCGTAGGCTTTTTCCTGTGTGTAATCAGTTTATTATCATAGGCACCGCGCTAGCACTGCCTGAGTAAAGAACGATGTGGGCACAATGTGTTTTTTTTCCGGGTTGCAGCGATAGCTAGCAACCTAGTAAGAGACGATCACGTCCAATGTTAAGAAATATAAAAACCCATAGTTCCTAACAAAGGAGTCAGATCAAAACAAAAAGTACACCATTAGAACCGCCTTGTCCGAAACCCCTGTATAGGAAACTTTCTGTCCCTTGGCTTGAACAGCAAGGGAAATATATTGGCTTGAAAATCAAGAAAATTGACTTTAACCACGTTATTCTCCCCAAACGGGATATTTTTTTCTCTTTTCTTTTTTTTTCTTTTCCACATTACAGTAAAGAACGATCTCTCGCTCATAGTAACTGATTTGTCAATTAGGTCTTTTTATACATAATTATCCATTATTATATAAAACACAGTAATTTTTGGGGGTATTTTATAATAAAGAACGAACTCTTGCCTATATTAACATGTATAGGCAACTTAACTATACTTAATAATTAGTCCGGGTGGCAGCGGTAGCTAGCAACCTAGTAAGAGACGATCACGTCCAATGTTAAGAAATATAAAAACCCATAGTTCTTAAAAAAAGAGTCAGATCAAAACAAAAAGTACACCATTAGAACCGCCTTGTCCGAAACCCCTGCATAGTAAAATTTCTGTCCCTTGGCTTGAACTGCAAGAGAAATATATTGGCTTGAAAATCAAGAAAAGTGGCAGCTACTACAACATTCTGCCTAAATGGGATATTTTTTTCTTTTTTTTTTTCTTTTTTTTTCTTTTTTTGTATCCAGAGATAGCTTGGCACTGGAACATCGTAGAGGGTTGTTCAATAGCTCATTTTAAAGGAAATTAATTGAGTTAAAAATATATAGTAACTAAAATAAATTATTTCTAAAAGAGAATAAATTTTTCCACCAAAAACTGCATTTTGATGTCTTTTCACACTGCAGTCTTTCAAACATAATCGTATACCAGCGGTAAGAATTGAACCCACGCCTCTGAAGAGACTGGTGGCTAACACCAGTGCCTTGGACCACTCGGCCAGGCTGCCTCTCATAAATAAATAAATATGTGAATTTGGGTTGCAGCAGTAGCTAGCAACCTAGTAAGAGACGATCAGTCCAATGCTAAGAAATATAAAAACCCAAAACTCCTAAAAATAGAGTCAGATCAAAATTATAATAAAGATCGAACTCTTCCCTATACTAACTTGCATACGCAACTTCACTATAGTTAAGATTACAGTATTTATATTATACATCATTATAAATTATAAAAGGTTCAAATGTTCGAAGATTATAGAGTTAAAAATTTTCCCACACCGGGAATCGAACCCGAGCCTGTTAAGTGAAAGTTAACTATCCTAGCCAATAGACCATATGGAACCATAAAGAAGTATGATTTAAGAGCCATATGCATATTATTATTTCACCATACCAATTATAATAAGGCCAAAACAAAATCGTCGACTTTCAACCTTACTTTTGACACATTAGTTAAATCTTCATCAGGCTTAAAAAATGTTTTTTATAATTATTATACTAAAAGACGAGAATTAGGATACTAAAACCATTGCATATATTGGACTTAGTTAGCGGCCCAATTCCTTGAGGTTCGTCTCATACTTTTCCAAATGAGAAAATCCGTAGGAATTTTCCTGTTTTACATGTTAAAGGATGATCATGGTATATCAAACAGTTTTTGGTAACAAACTGTATAGTAAGAGCGTCCCATCTCAATAGTAACCGGAACTTAAAAATGAAGTTTTAATATCAATAAATACATCAAAATAACCAAATTTTTATGCTGATTTTAAATATAAATATTTTATCAGGTTTACTATTAACCATCAAAAGTGAAGAGCCTGAGAAAATCTGCCTTGTTTTCAAAAAGGGGAAAACACCCCCTAAAAATCATAGAATCTTAATGAACATTACATCATCAGATTCAGCGTATCAAAGAACCATATCGTAGAAGTTTCAAGCTTCTGGCAATTTTTTGCCAGAAGATTACATAAAGATTCGATCAAGTTCATTGATAATTTAAATTAAATAAATTTTACAATAAAGAACGACACCTTGCCCATGTTAACTAAAACATAAATAGGGATTATGTAATTTCCAATAGTATCATGGCTGTAGAGATGGCTGAAACCTAGTTACAATAATACAATAAAGAACGACACCTTGCCCATGTTAACTAAAACATAAATAGGGATTATGTAATTTCCAATAGTATCATGGCTGTAGAGATGGCTGAAACCTAGTTACAATAAAAAACGATCATTGGAATAACAAAAATTGCATACCTTTGGAATTAGCTAGCTACTTGATTATTTGAGACTCGTCTCTTACTATTTAAAAGAAGAAAAAGCCGTAGGCTTTTTCCTGTGTGTAATCAGTTTATTATCATAGGCAGCGCGCTAGCACTGCCTGAGTAAAGAACGATGTGGGCACAATGTGTTTTTTTCCGGGTTGCAGCGATAGCTAGCAACCTAGTAAGAGACGATCACGTCCAATGTTAAGAAATATAAAAACCCATAGTTCCTAACAAAGGAGTCAGATCAAAACAAAAAGTACACCATTAGAACCGCCTTGTCCGAAACCCCTGTATAGGAAACTTTCTGTCCCTTGGCTTGAACAGCAAGGGAAATATATTGGCTTGAAAATCAAGAAAATTGACTTTAACCACGTTATTCTCCCCAAACGGGATATTTTTTTCTCTTTTCTTTTTTTTTCTTTTCCACATTACAGTAAAGAACGATCTCTCGCTCATAGTAACTGATTTGTCAATTAGGTCTTTTTATACATAATTATCCATTATTATATAAAACACAGTAATTTTTGGGGGTATTTTATAATAAAGAACGAACTCTTGCCTATATTAACATGTATAGGCAACTTAACTATACTTAATAATTAGTCCGGGTTGCAGCGGTAGCTAGCAACCTAGTAAGAGACGATCACGTCCAATGTTAAGAAATATAAAAACCCATAGTTCTTAAAAAAAAGAGTCAGATCAAAACAAAAAGTACACCATTAGAACCACCTTGTCCGAAACCCCTGCATAGTAAAATTTCTGTCCCTTGGCTTGAACAGCAAGGGAAATATATTGGCTTGAAAATCAAGAAAAGTGGCAGCTACTACAACATTCTGCCTAAACGGGATATTTTTTTCTTTTTTTTTCTTTTTTTTTCTTTTTTTGTATCCAGAGATAGCTTGGCACTGGAACATCGTGGAGGGTTGTTCAATAGCTCATTTTAAAGGAAATTAATTGGGTTAAAAATCTATAGTAACTAAAATAAATTATTTTTACAGTATAATAAAGAATGAACTCTTTCCTATACAAAATAGGCATATACTAGTTAATGATATAGCAATGATTCGGTTTACGGTGGATCATAGCTGCAATGATCATAGCTTCAGCGGATCATAGCTGCATGGATAGCTCCAAGCTATCTGGATTGCAGCAATATCCGGGTTGAAGTGGTAGCTGCAACCTTAAAATAAAAATCTGGGTTGCAGTGGTAGCTAGCAACCTAGTACGAGACGATCACGTCCAATGTTAAGAAATATAAAACCCCATAGCCCCTAAAAAAGATTCAGAGCAAAACAAGTACAATAAGGAACGAACTCTTGCCTTTACTATTTAAAATCAAGACATTTTCATTAAAATCCGGGTTGCAGCGGTAGCTAGCAACCTAGTAAGAGATACAGTAAAAAACGACCTCTTGCCTATACTAAATTTTTATAGGCCACTTATGTATAGTAAGTCTAGTACAGTTATATTTAAGGTCAATATATTATCCGGGTTGCAGCGGTAGCTAGCAACCTAGTATTATAATAAAGAACGACCTCTTGCCTATATTAATTTATATTAAAATCATTATTTTTGGCTATGAGGTAGCTAACTGGGTATCTTTTTAATCCAGGTTGCAGCGGTTTTTACAATATTACAGTAAAGAACGATCTCTCTCCCATATTAACTGATATCCGGGTTGCAGCGGTAGCTAGCAACCTAGTGAGAGACGATCACGTCCAATGTTAAGAAATGTAAGAACCCATAGTTCCTAAAAAAGGAGTCAGATCAAAACAAAAAGTACACCATTAGAACCGCCTTGTCCGAAACCCTTTGAAATGAAACTTACCGCCCTTTCGCTTGAACAGCAGGGGAAATATATTGGCTTGAAAATCAAGAAAATTGACTTTAACCACGTTATTCTCCACAAACGGGATATTTTTTTCTTTTTTTCTTCTTTCCCAGAGATAGCTTTGCACTGAAACATCGTAGAGAGTTGTCCAATGGCTCATTTTAAAGGAAATTAATTGGGTTAAAAACCTTTTGTAACTAAAACAAATTATTTTAAAACAGGATAAATTTTTCCACTAAAAACTGTATTTTTGATGTCTTTCCATACTGCTGTCTTTTCAAAGACATTTGATTTTTGTTTTTGAAGCAATCAAACAGTTCGTGGTAAGGTTGTATTTTAAACTTTATATTCCATATATAGCTTAGCAATGGAACATCGTAGAGAGTTGATCAATGGATCATTTTAAATCCGGGCTGCAGCGGTAGCTAGCAACCTAGTAAGAGACGATCACGTCCAATGTTAAGAAACGTAAAAACCCATAGTTCCTAAAAAAAGGAGTCAGATCAAAACAAAAAGTACACAATTAGAGCCGCCTGGTTCGAAACCCCTGTATAGGAAACTTTCTGTCATTTGGCTTGAACAGCAAGGGAAATATATTGGCTTGAAAATCAAGAAAAGTGGCAGCTACTACAACATTCTGCCTAAACGGGATATTTTTTTTCTTTCTTGTTACCAGAGATAGCTTTGCAATGGAACATCGTAGAAAGTTGTTATCCGGGTTGCAGCGGTAGCTAGCAACCTAGTAAGAGACGATCACATCCAATGTTAAGAAATATAAAACCCCCTAACTCCTAAAAAAAGAGTCAAATCAAAACAAAAAGTATACCATTAGAACCGCCTTGTCCTAAACCCTTATAAAGGAAACTTACCGCTCTTTGGCTTGAATAACAAAGAAAATATATTGGCTTGAAAATCAAGAAAATTGACTTTAACCACGTTATTCTACACAAACGGGATATTTTTTTCTTTCCGCTTTTTCTTTTTTCCTCAGCTAGCTGGTCACTAGAAAATCACTGTATAATAGCTCATTTTAAAGGAAAGTGCTACTACATATTGTGCCTTTTGTAATTAAAAATAAAATATTTTTTAAAGTAGAATCAATTTTGTCAAAAAAATTGCATTTTTGATGTATTTCATACTGCAGTCTTTTCAAAGATATTTGAATTTTGAAGCAATCAAACAGTTCATGGTAATGAACTCTATAGTAATAATATCTACTTGTCTCAATAGCAACCGAAACTCCTGGAACCAAAATTTTCTTTTTTTTGGCATAATCGCTAAAGTTATTATGTAAACTGTAAAAATATTCATGATGCCTAATCAGTAATAGTTTATATTAAAAGACGATCATTAGAAGATCAAATCATCGCATGTATTTGACTTGTTTGCTAGTAGATATAGTTATAATAAAAAACAAACTCTTGCCCTTAGTTACCTATGTCAAATTATGTAATTAATTTCCCCTGATTTTGTTTTAAAAATAATTCCCACACCGGGATTCGAACCCAAGCTAATTGGTTGAAAGACAACTATCCTAAGCCACTAGACCATATGAGATACATGTAGAAAGCTAATTAATTGTTTTATGATATTACAATAATTACAGTAAAGAACGATCTCTCGACCATAGTAACTGATATACGGTGGTTCCAGGGATAGTTACAAGCTATCCGGTTTGTAGCGTTATCCGGGTTACAGCGGCAGCTGTAATCCGGGTTGCAGCGGTAGCTAGCAACCTAGTAAGAGACGATCACGTCCAATGTTAAGAAATGTAAAAACCCATAGTTCCTAAAAAAAGGAGTCAGATCAAAACAAAAAGTACACCATTAGAACCGCCTTGTCCGAACTCCCTGTATAGGAAACTTTCTGTCATTTGGCTTGAACAGCAAGGGAAATATATTGGCTTGAAAATCAAGAAAAGTTGCAGCTACTACAACATTCTGCCTAAACGGGATATTTTTTTCTTTTTTTTATTTTCTTTCTTTAACCACATCCGGGTTGCAGCGGTAGCTAGCAACCTAGTAAGAGACGATCACGTCCAATGTTAAGAAATATAAAAACCCCTAACTCCTAAAAACAGAGTCAGATCAAATTACAGTAAAGAACGATCTCTCGCCCATAGTAACTGATATACGGTGGTTCCAGGGATAGTTACAAGCTATCCGGTTTGTAGCGTTATCCGGGTTACAGCGGCAGCTGTAATCCGGGTTGCAGCGGTAGCTAGCAACCTAGTAAGAGACGATCACGTCCAATGTTAAGAAATGTAAAAACCCATAGTTCCTAAAAAAAGGAGTCAGATCAAAACAAAAAGTACACCATTAGAACCGCCTTGTCCGAACTCCCTGTATAGGAAACTTTCTGTCATTTGGCTTGAACAGCAAGGGAAACATATTGGCTTGAAAATCAAGAAAAGTTGCAGCTACTACAACATTCTGCCTAAACGGGATATTTTTTTCTTTCTTGTTATCCAGAGATAGCTTTGCACTGGAACATCGTAGAAAGTTGTTCAATGGCTCATTTTAAAGGAAATAAATTGGGTTAAAAACTTTTTGTAACTAAAACAAATTAAAACAGGATAAATGTTTCCACTAAAATATAATAAAGAACGACCTCATGCCTATACTAAATTTTATACGCCACTGAATTATAGTATAGGTTAGTAATTCCACAGATAGCTTGGCACTGGAACATTGTAGAGAGTTGTTCAATGGCTCATTTCAAAGGAAATTAATGGGTTAAAAATATTATATTAAAAGACGATCATTAGAAGAACAAACCATTGCATACATTGGACTTAGTTAGCTCCCTTATTCTTTGAGAGTCGTCTCTTACTACTCAAAAGAAGAAAAAGCCGTAGGCTTTTTCCTGTTTGTAATCAGGGTTTACATAATCTGGGTTTCCGGGTTGCAGCGGTAGCTAGCAACCTAGTAAGAGACAATTACATAAAGGATCGATAACGTTCATGATAAATGAGGCCTAAGTTACTTTCAGCAGATATAGCTGAAACCGAGTAAAGAACAAACCATGGCACATAGTAACTAAAAGTTAAGATAGTAAAATTAACTTTTAAATGGATCCCGTCCGATGTTAAGAAATATAAAAACCCATAGCTCCTAAAAAAGGAGTCAGATCAAAACACAAAAAGTACACCATTAGAACCACCTTGTCCGAAACCCCTGTACAGGAAACTTTCTGTCATTTGGCTTGAACAGCAAGGGAAAATATTGACTTGAAAATCAAGAAAATTGACTTTAACCACGTTATTCTCCACTAATGGCATATTTTTTTCTTTCTCTTTTTTTTCTTTTCCAAAGATAGCTTGGCACTGGAATATCGTAGAGATTTGTTCAATGGCTCATTTTAAAGGAAATTAATTGGTTTAAAATCTTTTTTAAACAAAAATAAATTATTTCTAAGATAGAGTAAATCTTTCTACTAAAAACTGCATTTTTAATGTCTTTTCATACTGCAGTCTTTTCAAAGATATTTTATTTTTGTACATAAATCATAATCGTATAGCATACCAGCGTTAAGATTTAAACCCACGACTCCAAAGATACCAAAAATAGTACACCACTAGAACCACCTTGTCCGAAACCCCTGTATAGTAAACTTTCTGTTATTTGGCTTGAACAGCAAGGGAAATATATTGGCTTGAAAATCAAGAAAAGTGGCGGTTACTTCAAAATTCTGCCTTTTTTTTTCTTTTTTTTCTTTTCCAAAGATGGCTTGGCACTGGAGCATTGTAGAGAGTTGTTCAATGGCTCATTTTAAAGGAAATTAATTGGGTTAAAAATCTTTTGTAACTAAAATAAAATATTGCTAAAAGAGTTGCAGTAAAGAAGGAACTTCAGCCCATAGTAAATAAAATAAGATTATAATTTATCCGGGTTGCAGCGGTAGCTAGCAACCTAGTAAGAGACGATCACATCCAAGGTTAAGAAATATAAAAACCCATAACTCCTAAAAAAAGAGTCAGATCAGAACAAAAAGTACACCATTAGAACTGCCTTGTCCGAAACCTCTATAAAGGAAACTTACCGCCCTTTGGCTTGAATTACAATAAGAGCGAACTCTTGCCTATATAATTTACATTAAGGAACGAAGTGGATCCCATAGTAACTGAAGTATTAAATCAAACTGTTCATGGTCATAATATAGAACTGTAATGGTTCATTTTTTAAAAAATCCAGGTTGTAGCGGTAGCTAGCAACCTAGTAAGAGACGATCACGTCCAATGTTAAGTTACATAAAGGACCGATATATTTCATCATAAATGGTATTTGTCAATTAGGTTTTTTATATAATCCGGGTTGCAGTGGTAGCTAGCAACCTAGTAAGAGACGATAACTTCCAATGTTAAGAAATAAGGTTGCAGCGGTAGCTAGCAACCTAGTAAGAGACGATCACGTCCAATGTTAAGAAAGATAGAAATCCGTAACTCCTAAAAAAAGAGTCAGATCAAAACAAAAAGCACACAATTAGAACCACCTTGTCCGAAACTACTATAAAGGAAACTTACCGCTCTTTGGCTTGAATAACAAAGAAAATCTATTGGCTTGATCCGGGTTGTAGCGGTAGCTAGCAACCTCCGGGTTGCAGCGGTAGCTAGCAACCTCCGGGTTGCAGCGGTAGCTATTTACATTAAAAGACGATCACTGAAATAACACACCATTCCACACATTGGACTTAGTTAGCTACTTGATTGTTTGAGTTTCGTCTCTTAGTATTTAAAAGAAGAAAAAGCCGTAGGATTTTTCCTGTTTGTATTTATAGTTAAAAAACGAACTCAAGTCATCAGTATAAGTAGATACAAGGAGTTTTTCAATGAAGCTTGCTAAAAGTGCGTCTTCACCTGGACCTTTTTCATACTTCGCTCTGCAATAGGGACAATTCATTTTGTTCTGTTCCCATTGAAGGAAACAAGCTTTGCAGAACGTATGCTGGCATGGTAGTTTAACCGGTTTCACGAATACCTCAAAGCAAATGCTACAAGTCAGATCTTTTATTAGGTCAAGCTGTAATGTCTTTAAAATCTGAAATTTCTCTTTATTCATCTCTTTTTCTTTGTCTTTTGGCAAAGAATCATTTGCCTCTACACTTATGCTATTGGCTGGATGAGATGCAGACTGATTTGAAGTTTTGTCAGCATTTTGATTAGAAAAAATACCTAGTTGTAAAGATTTATCTCTATTTGCTTGTTTCGACACCATTATATTATAAGCGTTTTTTGTAAATTCCCACAAAACCTCGTGTCGAGTAGTAAGAACCTAGCAAAAAACAAAACTAGTTTAAAAATTTTCAAGTATTTTTCTAGTTTGAATTAAAAAATAAAAACTGTTGCTCAGACGCCATAAATATTTTTGCAGTCTACATAATATTTTTAGTGATCCTGAACTGAAAACTAAAATAAGAAAAAATTGCTTTATTCTATGGAATGATACATTAAATCATGCTTTGGGTAGTTTGAACTTGACAAAAACCCAAAACTCCTAAAAATAGAGTCAGATCAAAACAAAAGTACATCATTAGAAATACCTTGTCTGAAACCCTACTAGATAAATAATGAACGTCATCATAGTTATATATTAGAGCTATGACGTGAATAGAGTACAATAAAGAACGACACCTTGCCCATGTTAACTAAAACATAAATAGGGATTATGTGATTTCCAATAGTATCATGGCTGTAGAGATGGCTGAAACCTAGTTACAATAAAAAATGATCATTGGAATAATAAAAATTGCATACCTTTGGAATTAGCTAGCTACTCGATTATTTGAGACTCGTCTCTTACTATTTAAAAGAAGAAAAAGCCGTAGGCTTTTTCCTGTGTGTAATCAGTTTATTATCATAGGCAGCGCGCTAGCACTGCCTGAGTAAAGAACGATGTGGGCACAATGTGTTTTTTCCGGGTTGCAGCGATAGCTAGCAACCTAGTAAGAGACGATCACGTCCAATGTTAAGAAATATAAAAACCCATAGTTCCTAACAAAGGAGTCAGATCAATTATACAATAAAGAACGACACCTTGCCCATGTTAACTAAAACATAAATAGGGATTATGTAATTTCCAATAGTATCATGGCTTTAGAGATGGCTGAAACCTAGTTACAATAAAAAACGATCATTGGAATAACAAAAATTGCATACCTTTGGAATTAGCTAGCTACTTGATTATTTGAGACTCGTCTCTTACTATTTAAAAGAAGAAAAAGCCATAGGCTTTTTCCTGTGTGTAATCAGTTTATTATCATAGGCAGTGCGCTAGCACTGCCTGAGTAAAGAACGATATGGGCACAATGTGTTTTTTTCCGGGTTGCATTACAATAAAGAACGACACCTAGCCCATGTTAACTGTGACATAAATAGGGATTATGTAATTTCCATAATTACATTAAAAGAGGATAATTAGATTAATCCGGGTTGCAGCGGTAGCTAGCAACCTAGTAAGAGACGATCACGTCCAATGTTAAGAAATATAAAAACCCCTAACTCCTAAAAAAAGAGTCAGATCAAACAAAAAGTACACCATTAGAACCGCCTTGTCCGAAACCCCTATAAGGGAAACTTACCGCCCTTTGGCTTGAATAACAAAGAAATCCGGGTTGCAGCGGTAGCTAGCAACCTAGTAAGAGACGATCACGTCCAATGTTAAGAAATATAAAAACCCATAACTCCTAAAATTACATTAAGGATCCATACTCTAAATGAGAACTTCGTAAGTATGATCAGTATCATGGTCTTATTGATAGCTGAATTACAAACTAAAAGAAATCGAACCCGGGTTGCCTTGAACCACCAACTTTTCGGTTAACGACCAATCGTGCTAGCCACACGGACCACGACGTCATTATCTGGGTTGCAGCGGTAGCTAGCTACCTAATAAAAGACGATCACGTCCAATGTTAAGAAATATAAAAACCCATAGCTCCTATAAAGGAGTCAGATCAAAACAAAAATTACACCATTAGAACCGCTTTGTCAGGTTAGCTTAGGTTAGGTTATGCAACCCATTCTTTAGTGTAATAAATATAACTTAGTGCATTAACGAATTTATTATCATCTCATTTATGTAACTTATTTCTCACAAGTCTCCAATAGTAGATAGGTAAGAATACCTGTTTGTCACGTGGATGACTGGGGCTGGATTCCCCGTTAGAGGGAATTTTAAGCATATATACTTTGAATATAATTCCTCAAGCCTACACTATTGTTAAGGTACTACACTATACAAGGTAGTATAGGAAAGAGTTCGATCTTTATTATAGAATTTATTATCATGTTTTATATGTAACCTATTTTTCATACGTATCCGCTAGTAAAATTGTAAGCATACCCACTTGTCACACGAGTGACTGGGGTTAGATTTTTCTCTGGACGAAATTTTTAATATATTGACTTTAAATATAACTCTACAAGCCTATACTATAGTTAAGTGGCCAATAAAAGTTAGTATAGGAAAGCGTTCGTTCTTTATTGTATGCTTCAGGTACTATGGATTACAGTTCGTTCCTTAATGTGCTTTACGAGTTAGGCCAAAAAGTTTGGTTCCAGGATACAATAATAGCTTTGAACTGAGATGAAATAAATATGGCATAAAAAATTGGTGTAGCGAATCAGTTGAAGCAAAAGGAAAACCACGCTAATTTAAAAATTATAAGGTTTTTTTCTGGTTTGAAACATAAGATGGAAATTATTGATCAGACACTATAAATATTTTTGCACTTTGCAGTTAAATAAAATTATTTTATTTAAAATTTTCAGAAATTATTTTAGTTTCAGTTAAAAATTATTTATTTTTGTCAAGTTCAAACTACCCAAAGCATGATTTAATGTATCATTCCATAGAATAAAGCAATTTTTTCTTATTTTAGTTTTCAGTTCAGGATCACTAAAAATATTATGTAGACTGCAAAAATATTTATGGCGTCTGAGCAATAGTTTTTTTTTTTAATTCAAACTATAAAAATACTTTAAAATTTTTAAACTAGTTTTGTTTTTTGCTAGGTTCTTACTACTCGACACGAGGTTTTGTGGGAATTTACAAAAAACGCTTATAATATAATGGTGTCGAAACAAGCAAATAGAGATAAATCTTTACAACTAGGTATTTTTTCTAATCAAAATGCTGACAAAACTTCAAATCAGTCTGCATCTCATCCAGCCAATAGCATAAGTGTAGAGGCAAATGATTCTTTGCCAAAAGACAAAGAAAAAGAGATGAATAAAGAGAAATTTCAGATTTTAAAGACATTACAGCTTGACCTAATAAAAGATCTGACTTGCAGCATTTGCTTTGAGGTATTCGTGAAACCGGTTAAACTACCATGCCAGCATACGTTCTGCAAAGCTTGTTTCCTTCAATGGGAACAGAACAAAATGAATTGTCCCTATTGCAGAGCGAAGTATGAAAAACGTCCAGGTGAAGACGCACTTTTAGCAAGCTTCATTGAAAAACTCCTTGTATATACTTATACTGATGACTTGAGTTCGTTTTTTAACTATAAATACAAACAGGAAAAATCCTACGGCTTTTTCTTCTTTTAAATACTAAGAGACGAAACTCAAACAATCAAGTAGCTAACTAAGTCCAATGTGTGGAATGGTGTGTTATTTCAGTGATCGTCTTTTAATGTAAATAGCTACCGCTGCAACCCGGAGGTTGCTAGCTACCGCTGCAAACCGGAGGTTGCTAGCTACCGCTGCAACCCGGAGGTTGCTAGCTACCGCTACAACCCGGATCAAGCCAATAGATTTTCTTTGTTATTCAAGCCAAAGAGCGGTAAGTTTCCTTTATAGTAGTTTCGGACAAGGTGGTTCTAATTGTGTGCTTTTTGTTTTGATCTGACTCTTTTTTAGGAGTTACGGATTTCTATCTTTCTTAACATTGGACGTGATAGTCTCTTACTAGGTTGCTAGCTACCGCTGCAACCCGGATTATTTCTTAACATTGGAAGTGATCGTCTCTTACTAGGTTGCTAGCTACCACTGAAACCCGGATTATATAAAAAACCTAATTGACAAATACCATTTATGATGAAATATATCGGTCCTTTATGTAACAACTTTCTACGATGTTCCATTGCAAAGCTATCTCTGGTAACAAGAAAGAAAAAAATATCCCGTTTAGGCAGAATGTTGTAGTAGCTGCCACTTTTCTTGATTTTCAAGCCAATATATTTCCCTTGCTGTTCAAGCCAAATGACAGAAAGTTTCCTATACAGGGGTTTCGGAAAAGGCGGCTCTAATGGTGTACTTTTTGTTTTGATCTGACTCCTTTTTTAGGAACTATGGGTTTTTACATTTCTTAACATTGGACGTGATCGTCGCTTACTAGGTTGCTAGCTACCGCTGCAACCCGGATTTAAAATGATCCATTGATCAACTCTCTACGATGTTCCAGTGCTAAGCTATCTATGGAATATAAAGTTTAAAATACAACCTTACCACGAACTGTTTGATTGCTTCAAAAACAAAAATCAAATGTCTTTGAAAAGACAGCAATATGAAAAGACATCAAAAATACAGTTTTTATTGGAAAAAATTATCCTGTTTTAAAATATTTTAGTTACAAAAGGTTTTTAACCCAATTAATTTGCTTTCAAATGAGCCATTGAACAACTCTCTACGATGTTTCAGTGCAAAGCTATCTCTGGGAAAGAAGAAAAAAAGAAAAAAATATCCTGTTTGTGGAGAATAACGTGGTTAAAGTCAATTTTCTTGATTTTCAAGCCAATATATTTCCCCTGCTGTTCAAGCGAAAGGGCGGTAAGTTTCATTTCAAAGGGTTAAGGACAAGGCGGTTCTAATGGTGTACTTTTTGTTTTGATCTGACTCCTTTTTTAGGAACTATGGGTTCTTACATTTCTTAACATTGGACGTGATCGTCTCTCACTAGGTTGCTAGCTACCGCTGCAACCCGGATATCAGTTAATATGGGAGAGAGATCGTTCTTTACTGTAATATTGTAAAAACCGCTGCAACCTGGATTAAAAAGATACCCAGTTAGCTACCTCATAGCCAAAAATAATGATTTTAATATAAATTAATATAGGCAAGAGGTCGTTCTTTATTATAAATACACACCCCAAGTATAAAATACCACATAACGACATTTCTTTTATATTTTGGCATAATACCCATAAACATAGTGATAGACTGTGAGTAAAAATGTATATGCATGCGGGAATGGTGTATACATGTTCTCCACTTGCTATTTTCTTACCCGGTGAATTTAGAACTATTGTTTTTTTTTAAATAGAAATTGGGCCGTGGCTTGCAACCCGGATTCTTATATATAAACTGTTTAAAACACAGTTAGAAATGCTTTTTTCTTGAATCGGTGTTCCAGGAATTTGTTCTAAATCATTAGTCTTACAAACACATATACTAATAACCCTGACAGGCTCGTTTTCGCCATAATTGAAAAACATTGCTTTTCCTTCGCTGTTGATAGGTATGCTTGTATATATATTTTTGTTGCTGCTACGTAAACTGCAATTGCTCCTTCCAAAATTAATATACGAATTTTCTAAGAAGTACGCCTCTGTATATTCACTGTTTTGTCGAACATTTTCCATTGCATCTATAAACTGTTCCGCAGTTGCCAGTCCATACTTTGGAAGCTTTTCATTAAACTGACAACATTTCTTTTGGATATTGCTATGAAGCTTTGGCAAAGCATTTCTAGCCGACTTTTCAACAGCATCCGCTCTTTCAAAGAGAATTTTAATCTGTAATTTTGAATACTTTTCGTGATCCTGGTAAAACATGCATAAAATGTTTCTCAATATACGAAGAACAGCCTGCATTTTTGCCATCTTCTTGTATTTCTGAATGTAATTTTTACCTTTGTCTTTATGCTTTCTTCGGTACAACCTCGCAGAGAATTTAATTTTTTCATTATAGCTTTTGTCACCCCAGTATCTACCCATTATTCTAGTAGCAACTTTTTTCTTATGTTTGTTTCGGTAATCTATATCGTTATTATACCGTTCCTTGCTCTTTTGTTTGGCTGTCTCAATTGCTGCTTCTCTATAAAGTTTATCATTGTGATAATTATCCTTGATCTTTTGTCTAGCCTGCTCAATTCTTGCTTCTCTGTAATGTTCATCATTACCATACCGTTCCTTGATCTTTTGTTTGGCTGTCTCAATTTTTGCATGTCTATAATCTTCATCATTGTGATAACACATCTTGCTGTTTTGTTTTTATTCTCTCAATTATTACTTCTCGATACACCTGGTTGGTGTATCGAGTTGGTTTTTTTCTTTTCGAGATATTATCTCTGTTGTTTGTGTAGTACTGTTTTTTTATTTTGCGTATAGCTTGCTTTGATCTAACCATTATCTAATTATGAATGAGAACATTTACAGTTCTGACGCTTCTTATATAGTAATTATGACGTAACGGCGTAATGATTTTATTTCATGACGTCATGGCGCAATGGTATTATTGCATGACGTCTTCAGAAACAACAATATATTTTCGTGTATTTCTATTCACGTCATAGCTCTAATTTATCTAGTAGGGTTTCAGACAAGGTAGTTCTCATGATGTACTTTTGTTTTGATCTGACTATTTTTAGGAGTTTTGGGTTTTTATATTTCTTAGCATTGGACTGATCGTCTCTTGCTAGGTTATTAGCTACTGCTGCAACCCAAATTATGAGAGGCAGCCTGGCCAAGTGGTCTAAGGAACTGGTGTTAGCCACCAGTCTCTTCGGAGGTGTGGGTTCAAATCTTACCGCTGGTATACGATTATGTTTGAAAGACTGCAGTGTGAAAAGACATCAAAAATGTAGTTTTTGGTGGAAAAAATTATTCTCTTTTAGAAATAATTTATTTTAGTTACTATAGATTTTTAACCCAATTAATTTCCTTTAAAATGAGCCATTGAACAACTTTCTACGATGTTCCAGTGCCAAGCTATCTCTGGATACAAAAGAAAAAAAAAAGAAAAAATATCCCGTTTAGGCAGAATGCTGTAGTAGCTACCACTTTTCTTCATTTTGAACCCAATATATTTCTCTTGCTGTTCAAGCCAAGGGGCAGAAAGTTTCCTATATAGGGGTTTCAGACAAGGCGGTTCTACTGGTGTACTTTTTGTTTTGATCTGACTCCATTTTTAGGAGCTATGGGTTTTTATATTTATTAACATTGGACGTGATCGTCTCTTACTAGGTTGCTAGCTACCGCTGCAACCCGGATATAATAACTGTACTAGCCTATACTATAGTTAAGTGGCCTATAAAATTTAGTATAGGCAAGAGGTCGTTCTTTATTATAATTTTCTTCACAAACATTATTCAACTTAGATTGCAAACTGGAATATTTCATAATAAGGCTACTAATTTCCTCATCCCTCTCTCTTAATTCAGCCTGTGAAGCTTCAGACTGCTGTTGTTGCACCAGCTGCATTTCAAGATGCTGAACTTGAGCGTTGGTTTTATTCAGTTGTTCACTAAGCTGATTAATTTTATCTAATTTTTCTTCTGCTTCTTCCTCTAGGCGTTGAGCTTCAGAAGTCCAATGAGAAACGTCTTGATTCTTTAATAGCAATTGCTGTTTCAAGTCACTTTCAGAAGATTTCAGATCGACATACTGGGATGTTATCACTTCTAAATCATCTTGCAATTTTTGTACTTTCACATTATATCCAGCCACCTTTTCTTCTTCCAATGGTTTCATCTCTATCATCATTTTAGAATTAAGTTCCTTTTCAGCTTCATAAAGTGATTTCATATCATCCAACTCGGCTTTGATGTCAGCATACAGAACTTGTTTATTAGACAAATTAGTCAATGTGTCTGTAAGATCAACATTTAAATTATCAATAATTGTTTGATATTTAGCCATATAAGCAGTAGACATTTCTAATTTCGCTGTTAATTCATCGATTTTTAGCTTAGCAGCGTCTAAATCTAATTGTAGATTAACCTCGGAGGAATACCGAGTCACTATTTCAGAAGCTTGATCTGCATATTTCGCTAAAGTATCGGCTAATTCCTCCTCGACATCGACTAATTTTTTATTAGCAACATCAGCTGCTACTTTATACGCACTCATCTCCTCTGCCTGTTTAACAGTCGTTCTATTTAAAACTTCGATTTGCGTTTTCAGCGAAGTTGCCGATTCTTCGACTGCAGGTTCAAGTTGTTTTGGAGCCTCGGTTTGTTTTAATGGCACTTTGTTCTTTTTATTACCTTTCTTGTTTGGACGACGACTTGTATTTGGACTGGTCGGACTAGTCGGTACCTCCGGTTGCTGAGCAAGGGTGTTAGTTTTTGGAAGTGCTTCCATTTTTTTCCCTTCTTTCAGGCTAGCTATAAGCGACAAATATTCTTCTTTTTGAATTTCAAAAGCTACAACGAGAGCACGACTCTGTTCTTTTTCTATGTTTATTTGGGTATTGATTTTCTCCTTTTCGTCAATAATCTTTTTAAAGTCCTCATCTACTTGGGCTTTAGCTTTCTCCAAGCTTTGTTTCATCTCATCAATTGCATTTTTTTCGCTGTAATGCTCGTCTTTCAGTTTTTGAATTTCAGCTGACAACACAGCTTTTTCTGTTTCCAACTGCGTTACATTATTTTCAAAAGAACTTAAAGACTCTCTAAGCGCCAAGAAGTTATCTTTTGAGATACTTAATTCTTCTTTAAGTCCATTATGCTCATTTAAAAGGGTAGACACTTTTCCATCGTACTCTTCTTTTAAAGTTTTCATTAAATTATCCGTATTCAGTTTTTCTTTATTAACTTTTTCACACTCAGTACTGATGTAACTCAACTCCTCAGTGAGTTTTACATTATCCCAATCGCGAGCCTTCTCAACAAGAGTCTGATTTAATGACTCCACCTCTCGACGAGCAAAATCAAGATCCTCTTGCAGCTGGGATGTATTCTTTTGGTATCCATTTACAACCTCGGCTGCTGTTTCTTGTTTAAGTCGATTTTCTAGAGAACCATTTTGCTCAGTTAAGTCGTCTATTTGGAATTCTAATTCTTTTATTGCGATTTCTAAATCAGTAGTAGCATTTGATTTCTTCTTTATCTCCTTTTCAAGCATACAATTTTGCTCTTCAAATTGTTTAAGTTGCTCAGCTTGCATAGTCACTTTCTCTTCTAACTTGGAGATTGTTTCTTCCATTTCCTCTACATGTCGGTTCGAATCATCGATACTTTGTTTGCTCTGTACCTCATTCAGTTTTTCATACAATACAGCTATTTCTCTGTTAAGACTGTTATTTAGTATTTGCAAATCTGCTCGCGATGATTCGTGACTTTTATTTAGACCTTCAAGGTACGAAATTTTCTGAGTTTTTTCTTCAATTTGAGCTAATAGATGCTCTTTTTCAACCTGCCAAGGGTTATCTCTTTGGGAGCCATTATAGGACTCAGAAAGACGAGCTAGATGAATTCTCATTGGTTCTTCTCTCACAGAGCTGTCTGCTCGAAAACTTACTGCAGGACTACGATGAACACTCCCAGCAACAGAGCCAGATCTGCTGGATTTGGATGATTGAGCCATTCGTTCCATTTGACGCTTTTGTTCCTCTAATTGACGTCGTATGGCTGCAACTTTGTGATCAGGATTAGTAATAACATCTTCTTGATGAAGAACTCCCTTTTGGAGATTAACAGCAGCCTTTTGTTCTTTTTCTGCAGAAGATCTTTCCATTTCACCAGAACTGGGATGTACCATTTTTTACTTTACATGACCTTCAGCTCTAAGTTTAGTTCATTATCTACAAATCCCCAAGGTTCGGGAAATCCCCCCGAACCTTGAAAGAAGTTTCCTTTATAGGGGTTTAGGACAAGGCAGTTCTAATGGTGTACTTTTTGTTTTGATCTGACTCTTTTTTTAGGAGTTAGGGGTTTTTATATTTCTTAACATGGACGTGATCGTCTCTTACTAGGTCGCTAGCTACCGCTGCAACCCGGATACTAGGTTGCTAGCTACCGCTGCAACCAGGATTACTCCAATGATCGTCTTTTAATGAATCTTTATTATAATTCTTTACTATAACAACCAGAATGACGTCAGTTACAACTTGGGTTTCTTTTTATGCTATATCATTACAAACAGGAAAAAGCCTACGGCTTTTTCTTCTTTGATATAGTAAGAGACGATCCTAAAGCAATCAAGTAGCTAACTAAGTCCAATGTATGCAGTGGTATGTTATTCCAATGATCGTATTTTAATGTAATTTTCTTGATTTTCAATCCAATATATTTCCCTTGCTGTTCAAGCCAAGGGACTGAAAGTTTCTTATACAGAGGTTTCGGACAAGGCGGTTCTAATGGTGTACTTTTTGTTTTGATCTGACTCTGAATTCTGAATTTTTAGGAACTATGAGTTTTTATATTTCGTAACATTGGACTTGATCGTCTCTTACTAGGTTGCTAGCTACCGCTGCAACCCAGACTAGGTTGCTAGCTACCGCTGCAACCCGGATAATTGACAAACGCCATTTATGATGAGCTATATTCGTCCTTTATGTAACTACACCTGGAACCACCATATATCAGTTAGTATGGGAGAGAGATCGTTCTTTACTGTAAAAAATCATATTAT